>NC_069503.1:695536635-695804135 GCF_027579735.1 Bombina bombina
TTTACTTATGGATCTTGAAAAAACCAATTCAGAATACAAAAATGGTCCATCATTTAAACCCAAGTCCATTTTTTATCCTCTTTATTCACAAGGTAACCATATACCAGTTTTTTACAAACTAGTTGAGAAAGAACTTATGGATCTTTGCAAGAAAGACACTTTAAGATCCAAAAATAATACCAATTTGAATGAGTTTGAGATGAGAGCCCTAAAAAAATTGAAAGAGGACACTTCAATAATAATAAGGGAAGCGGATAAGGGGGGAAGTATAGTCATTCAGGACAAAGATGACTATCTGACTGAGGCCTTCAGAATCCTGAATGACTCTACTACCTATCGGAAATTGAAAGGAGACCCCACAAACAGCTTCATTAAAGAGTTAAAAAACCCACTCACTGAGAATTTAAGGCTAGGCAATATATCTAAGGAGGAATATGAATTTCTTTTTTTGGACAAGTGTAGAGTGGCAATTTTCTATCACTTGCCCAAAATACATAAAGATTCAGAACGTCCACCTGGACGCCCTATAATCTCGGGCATAAACTCCTTGACTAGCAATCTTTCTCAGTTTGTAGATTACTATTTGAAACCTATGGTCATCACCCTAAAATCATATATACGTGATACTCCTCACATTCTATCTATTATGGAGAATATACAGTGGCAGCCCGATTACAGGTGGCTGACACTAGATGTTGCATCTCTCTACACTTGCATCCCACATGATGCAGGTGTAGAGAGCATAAAATATAATTTTGATAAATATAATCATCTGCCAGTTATGCAGAGGGAATTCTTGTTAAAAGCAATCAAGTTCATTCTTCAGAAGAATTACTTCTTGTTCAATAAGGACTTTTATTTGCAAGTTGGGGGCACAGCGATGGGTACTCGCTTTGCCCCCAACTATGCAAATCTCTATATGGGAACTTGGGAAGATAAGTGTATATGGGACAATAATCCATTTAAGGAAAATATAATCGTTTGGAAACGATTTATAGATGACGTAATAGTCATCTGGAAAGGGGATGAGAGTGAAATAGACAGATTCTTTAACTATGTGAATCATAATGATTTCAATCTAAAATTCACAAAAAATGTAAATAGCACTAAAATTGAATTTTTAGATGTAGTGCTCACAGGAAGTGAGAATACAATAACTACCAGCTTATATAAAAAGGAGACAGACTCGAACAGTTACCTCCACGCCAAGAGTGGTCATCATAGAAATTGGATCAGAAATATACCATATGGTCAATTTCAGAGGGTGAGGAGGAACTGTTCGAGTCTGGTCTCCTATGATAAAGAATCAGAAGAACTAAAAATCAAGTTTAGAGCCAAGGGCTATTCTAGGGACTTGGTAGAAAGTGGATACTCAAGGGCACGCCAACTAGAAAGATCCACTCTTCTAAAGCAGAAATCAAACCATAATTATGAAAGGAAAAAGATGGACAATCTATTTTTAACAAAATACAACGAAAAATCATGGGATATAAAGAGAGTACTGAAAAAACATTGGCATGTTTTATTAGAAGATCCTATCCTTAAAAAGTCCTTGGATCATATCCCTAGAGTTGTATTCAAGAAAAATAAGAATTTAAAAGATATTTTAGCTCCCAGTAGATTGAGACAGGATCCAAAGAAACAGAATTGGCTAAATAGAGTGAGCTTTGGTTTTTTTAAGTGTAATAGGAAGAACTGCAGTACATGTCCAATAATAGATCATGACAACAAACAAATAACATCTCATGTAAATGGCTACACTAGGCCTATTAGAACATCTATGAATCTATGTATGTTGTATATGCCCTAGAATGTAGTTGCAAGCTGCAATATATTGGTAGGACTAAAAGAACAGTAAAAAGAAGGGTATTAGAACATATTGCAAACATTGAGCAAGGGGACATGTCCCATGGAGTGACGGACCACTTTAGAAAGAAACATAATAATGATCCTTCTAGTTTGAGATTTAAGGCAATAGAACAAGTGGTCATGGACGAAAGGAGGGGAGACAGGATGTTATGTTTGAGACAGAGAGAAACATTCTGGATCCACTCCCTTCATACCTTGGAGCCCTATGGAATGAATAGGGAAGTGGATATTCAGGCCTTTTTAATTTAGTTTAATATAAACTTAATATTGACTCAATTTAATTTAATAGGGTATAAAATATAATCAGAACAAGTTTCATTTTTAAAAAATTGAATCGAATTTAAACAGGTGGATATCAATTATTTTTATGTGGAAAAATGATAAAGGGGATTTTTTATACTTCATTGCTCAATTGTAATTATTGAAAGTCCAAGAAACTTTACAGGTATGAGCTATTAACTGCATATTCAAATAGAAAATACAGATAATTAATACATCACAATAGCTTTACTTCAAACAGCATTCATATACTTAGAAGTGATTAAAATTTCATCACCCATATACTGTAGTGAACGCATTATAATATCCCCTCATCAAGCAAGTGTTTTATATATACACATGTATTATTAAATTGTAAATATAGTGAATGATCTGCTGATAGCTTATAATACATATTGGTTATTAGATTTTAAAATATATATATTATTATTTTGATTTTTTACTATGTGTATATACATATGCACTTTTTTAACTTGGATTAACATTAGAATGACTGTTTAGGAGGAACTCGTAAATTGAGTATACAGAGTTAAATCCTATAAAACAATGATTGTAATAGAACATAGGAGATTGTGTGTTGTTAAATAGGATTTTAAGTTGTAGCTTTCCTTCAACAAATACTATTACTCCTCATATACCGGCACTTTTACTGACAGGTCTCGCAAGCATTCTGACGTAGGGAGGGCGTGAACCTTAACGCTGTCTCATAAGCACAGCAGGTAGGGTGGGCGTACATCAAGCCTCTGATGAAGCGGATGTTTCCGTGAAACGCGTAAGGCCACGCCCACCTTACGTCACTTGTGATTCACACGCCGAGCAGGAGCATAGCTATACACGCTGTTACTACTACCTGCAGCGTTGTTTTTCTGTCAGCATTTGACCGGATTGCTAACTTCAGGAGCGGAGAGGAGTGGTAAGACTAATCAGAACTTTCAGACATTACTAACCGCTACCCTCATCTACCTTGAACCTGACTGGGGATCTTACTGACAAGGAGACTTTCCTATTACATTGGGATTTACTACCAGTAACAAGTGGGGACACTTTAAGGATCCGACCGCTATTACTTACCTCATATGATTGGGGTTCCCTTTGTGAGTAGGATTCATTCCTGAATTACTGAATACATGTAATGTGTTTTTAAAATATTAAATTGATCTGCACTATGAAAAGTGTATCTGTGCGCTTGTTCTTTTAGATTCTTGCATATATATATATATACACATATATACACACACATACACAATATGTGTGTATATATATATATATATATATATATATATATATATATATATATATAACATAATTTATGTAAGAACTTACCTGATAAATTCATTTCTTTCATATTGGCAAGAGTCCATGAGCTAGTGACGTATGGGATATACATTCCTACCAGGAGGGGCAAAGTTTCCCAAACCTCAAAATGCCTATAAAATACACCCCTCACCACACCCACAATTCAGTTTAACGAATAGCCAAGAAGTGGGGTGATAAGAAAGGAGCGAAAGCATCAACAAGGAATTGGAATAATTGTGCTTTATACAAAAAAATCATAACCACCACAAAAAAGGGTGGGTCTCATGGACTCTTGCCAATATGAAAGAAATTTATTTATCAGGTAAGTTCTTACATAAATTATGTTTTCTTTCATGTAATTGGCAAGAGTCCATGAGCTAGTGACGTATGGGATAGCAAATACCCAAGATGTGGAACTCCACGCAAGAGTCACTAGAGAGGGAGGGATAAAATAAAGACAGCCAATTCCGCTGAAAAAACAATCCACAACCCAAATCAAAAGTTTTAATCTTTATAATGAAAAAAACTGAAATTATAAGCAGAAGAATCAGACTGAAACAGCTGCCTGAAGTACTTTTCTACTAAAAACTGCGTCTGAAGAGAAAAAACATCTAAATGGTAGAATTTAGTAAAAGTATGCAAAGAAGACCAAGTTGCTGCTTTGCAAATCTGATCAACAGAAGCTTCATTCTTAAAAGCCCAGGAAGTAGAAACTGACCTAGTAGAATGAGCCGTAATCCTTTGAGGCAGGGATTTACCCGACTCCACATAAGCATGATGAATCAAAAGCTTTAACCAAGACGCCAAAGGAATGGCAGAAGCCTTCTGACCTTTCCTAAAACCAGAAACGATAACAAATAGACTGGAAGTCTTTCTGAAATCTTAATAGCTTCAAAATAATATTTCAAAACTCTGACTACATCCAAAGAATGTAAGGATCTTTCCAAAGAATTCTTAGGATTTAGGGCACAAGGAAGGAACAATAATTCCTCTATTAATGTTGTTAGAATTCACAACTTGAGGTAAAAATTTAAATAAAGACAGCAAAACCACCTTATCCTGATGAAAAATCAGAAAAGGAGACTCACAAGAAAGAGCAGATAATTCAAAAACTCTTCTAGCAGAAGAGATGGCCAAAAGGAACAATACTTTCCATGAAAGTAATTCAATGTCCAAAGAATGCATATGCTCAAACGGAAGAGCCTGTCAAGCCCTCAGAACCAAATTAAGACTCCAAGGAGGAGAAATTGGCTTAATGACAGGCTTGATACGAACCAAAGCCTGAACAAAACAATGAATATCAGAAAGATTAGCAATTTTTTCTGTGAAACAGCACAGAAAGAGCAGAGATTTGTCCTTTTAAGGAACTTGCAGACAAAACCTTATGAAGAAACTATAAAATCCTAGGAATTCTAAAAGAATGCCAAGAGAAATTATGAGAAGAGCATCATAAGATGTAAGTCTTCCAAACTCGATAATAAATCTTTCTAGACACAGATTTACGAACCTGCAACATAGTATCACACACTGAGTCAGAGAAACCTCTATGACTAAGCACTAAGCGTTTTAATTTCCATACCATCAAATTTAATAATTTGATTTCCTGACGGAAAAAACGAATCTTAAGATATAAGGTCTGGCCTAAATGGAAGTGACCAAGGTTGGCAACTGGACACCCGAACAAGAACCATATACCAAACCTGAGCGGCCATGCTGGAGCCACCAGCAGCACAAACGATTGCTCCATGATGATTTTGAAAAAATCACTCTTAAAAAGAAGAACCAGAAGGAGCAAAAATATAGGCAGATTGATAACTCCAAGGAAGTGTCAATGCATACACTGTTTCAGCCTGAGGATCCCCGGACCTGAATAGGTACCTGGGAAGTTTTCTTGTTTAGATGAGATGCCATCAGAACTATTACTGGAAACCCTCACATGAGAACAATTTGAAAAAACACATCTGGGTAAAGAGACCATTCTCCCAGATGTAAAGCTTGATTGACAGAGATAATCCGCTTCCCAATTGTCTAAACCTGGGATATGGACCGCAGAAATTAGACAGGAGCTGGATTTAGCCCAAGCAAGTATCCGAGATACTTCTTTCACAGCCTAAGGACTGAGAGTCCCACCCTGATGATTGACATACGCCACAGTTGTGACATTGGCTGTCTGAAAAACAATAACGTCTCTCTCTTCAAAAAGAAGCCAAAACTGACGAACTCTGAGAATGCACAGAGTTCCAAAATATTGAATGGTAATCTCGCCTCCTGAGATTTCCAAACCCCTTGTGCTGACAGAGATCCCCAGACAGCCTCCCAACCTAAAAGACTTGCATCTGTAGTGATCAAGGTCCAGGTTGGATGAATCGAAGAGACCCGTAGAACTATATGATGGTGATCTAACCACCAAGTCAAAGATAGTTAAACATTGGAATTCAAAGATATTAAAAATGATATCCTAGAATCCCTGCACCATTAATTCAGCATAAAAAACTGGAAAGGTTTCATATGAAAATGAGCAAAGGGAATTGAATCCAATGCTGCAGCCATGAAACCTAAAACTTCCATGCATATAGCTACTGAAGGAAATAGAGACTGAAGGTTCCGACAAACTGAACCCAATATAATCGTCTCCTGTCTGTTAGAGACAAAGACATTGACACAATCTATCTGGAAACCTAAAAAAGGTGACCCTTGTCTGAGCGACCAAGGATCTTTTGATAAAAAGATCCTCCAACCATGTCTAAGAAGAAACAACAAAAGTTGAATCGTATGAGATTCTGCAGAACGAAAAGACTGAGCCAGTACCACGAGATCGTCCAAATAAGGAAACACTGAGAACCTTGAAAAGATTCTCAGAGCTGTCGCTAGACCAGAAGGAAAAGCAACAAATTGGTAATGCTTGTCAAAAAAAAAAAAAGAGAATCTCAGAAAATGAAAAATAATCTGAATGAAAACAGAAGAAGATATGCATCTATTGTATCTATTGTAAACAAATAATGCCCTTACTGACCAAAAAGGCAGAATAGACCATATAAACACCATTCTGAAAGAAGGAACTCTTATATGACAAATCAAAAAGATTTTCTATCTTTGGGACAATGAATAGTTTTGAACAAAACCCCAAACCCTGTTCCTGAAATGGAACTGGTATGAATACCACAGATAACTCCAGGTCTGAGCTGCGCCTTGAGACCCCAATGGGTAACCAGCCGCGCCTCACAAGTACCCAACACATACAGGTCTGAAACATACTTCAGAAAAGTGTGAGCCTTTACTGGAATATGCTAGAGAGAAAAAAACTTCACAGGCGGTTTTACTCTGAATCCTATTCAGTACCCCAATCTAAGAAGTTTGGACCGAATTGAACCAAACAAATTTTAAAAAGTCAAAACCTGCCCCTTACCAGCTAAGCTGGAATTAAAAAAAACGCACCTACATGCAAATTTGGGGGGCTGACTTTGATCTTTTAAATAGCTTAAATTCATTCCATGTTGAAGAAAGCTTCCAATTATAAACATGTTACTTGGGGAAGAATTAGGATTCCGTTCCTTATTAAGAACAAACTAATATAAGCTTAAGATTTACTCTTAGAACTCAATCTTGAAGCAAAAAAAAACTCCCTTCCCCAGAGTAACAGTTGGAAAAAATGGAATCCAATTGTGAACCAAATAATTGATTATCTTGGAAAAAAAGAAATATGAATTTTAGAAATCAAATTAGCATTCCAAGATTAAGTCACAAAGTTCTTCTAGCTAAAAATAGCTAAAGACATAGATTAAACCTCAATTGTGAAAATATCAAAAAAATGACGACACAAATGAAATTATTAGCATGTTAATCAACTTAACAATGCTAAAACAAATCATAATCCGATACTTGTTGCACTAAAGTATCCAACCAGAAAGTTGAAGCATTTGCAACATCAGCCAAATAAATTGCAGGCCTAAGAAAAGGAACTGAAATAAAATAATTTTCCTTAAATAAGATACAAATTTCCCATCTGAAGGAAAAAAAATAAATACTATTTTCTATAGGAATAGTAGTATGTTTAGCAAGAGTAGAGATAGCCCCATTAACTTTGGGGATCTTCCTTAAAACTTTAAACTAACTGCCGGCAAAAGATACAATATAAAAACCTTAAAGAAGGAATACAAGAAGTCCCAGGCCTATTCCATTCCCTAGTATCATGAACTGGGAAAAAAACCTCTGAAGAAACCACAGGAGGTTAATGAGCAGAATTTAAATGTTAGCTAGTCTTAAATCAAAAGAACTAGACTCCTCAATATCCAATATAATCAACACCTTTTCAACAACGAATGTACTCTATTTAAAAATAAAAAAGTAGATTTGTTAGTGTCAAATATCTGATGAAGTATATTCTAAATGAGAAAAAACATCATCAGAGAAGGATAATTCAGTATGTTGTCGGTCATTTAAAAATTCATCAACTAAATGAGAAGTTTAAAAAAGACCTATAAATTTTATTAAAAGGCGGGATGTCAGACATAGCCTTTAGGATAGAATCAGAAAAACATTCTCATAGATTCCTAGGTATATCTTGTACATTAGATGTAAAAAGAATAGCAATAGATAATGCATAAATACTAATGGACTCTGCATGTAAAAGTTTATCATGATAACTTATTACAAACCATAGCTAAAGATAAAATTCATAACATTAAAATAAATGAACTTAGCTTTGGTAGGACTGATATCAGTCATCAGGAATCCAACAGTATTTTCTGATACAGGAACAGTTTTTGGAATATCTTGCAATATGTAATAGAAAAACAACATATAAAGCAAAATTATCAAATTCCTTACATGACAGTTTCAGGAATGGGAAAAAAATGCAAACAGAACAAGCCTCTAGAAACCAGAAGCAACTAAAAAGTGAGACTTAAATAATGTAAAAAAAACTGGCGCCAAGTATGACGCCCACATATTTTTTGGCGCCAAAAACATCTGTAATAAACACGAGAGTCAAAAATGACGCAACTATGTAAAAACTTCCGGCGTCAACTACGAAGCCGGAAATAACGTCATTGACGTCAGACAAACGTCAATCTCGCGCCAAAAAAGTATTGCGCCAAAAATGACGCAATAAAATCTAGCATTTTTTGCACTCGCGAGCCTAACAGCCCGCAATTTAAAGGAAAAAAGTCAATTGAAAATTTTAGGTAAGAAAAATATTTAATTCATATGCATTTTCCCAAAAAATGAAACTGACAGTCTGAAACAAGGAAAATAAACTGATTGACCTGAATCATGGCAAATATAAGTATAAAACATATATTTAGAACTTTACAAATAAAGTGCCAAACCATAGCTGAGAGTGTCATAAATAAAATAAGACTTACTTACCCAAAGACACTCATCGACATAAAGTAGATAGCCAAACCAGTACTGAAACGAGAATCAGTAGAGGTAATGGTATATAAGAGTTTATCGTCGATCTGAAAAGGGAGGTAGGAGAAGAAATCTCTACGACCGATAACAGAGAACCTATGAAATAGATCCCCTAGAGGAAGACCATGGAATTCAAATAGGCAATACTCTCTTCACATCCCTCTGACATTCACTGCACTCTGAGAGGAAAACCGGGCTTCAGCCTGCTGCAAAGCGCATATCAACGTAGAAATCTAGCACAAACTTACTTCACCACCTCCATGGGAGGCAAAGTTTGTAAAACTGAATTGTGGGTGTGGTGAGGGGTGTATTTATAGGCATTTTGAGGTTTGGGAAACTTTGCCCCACCTGGTAGGAATGTATATCCCACACGTCACTAGCTCATGGACTCTTGCCAATTACATGAAAAAAAATAAAATAAAAAAATAAAAATATATATATATATATATATATTTTTTTTTTTATGCAAATAAAAAACAACAATATTATACACTTTTTATATTTATTATTAGTATCAATCACACTCCAGCTTCACCAGTCAGTATTCAGGCACACAGGCGCTTTTCTGACTATGTAGGCAGAGCACAATCTTTTTATGTGCACTGCTCCACCACAGACAGGAAGTGGAGGAAAACTGCATATACGTATATGCAGTTTTTATTTGCAAACATTACCCACGTGACCCGGGAGGACGAGGAAAACAAAAAACAAATCGTTCTTTAAGATTATTATGTGAATTATACACAGGTAACTCTCAAAAGTTTTATTATAACTTTGTGCACACGTGTATGGTGATTTCTGGCAGTGTTGACTGGTCCTTTAAAAAGGATCACTCAATGCAGTAGAATTGCATAAATAACAAGGGCGTAATAAAAAGACAATGATTTAACACCTACTCTGAATGTCAAATAAGCAGTAGATTTTTTTTCTAGCAAATGTATTTTTTCTCCCATTTTCCGGGCCCCTGTATCATGTGACATACTCTTTGCCTGTCCTTATTTTGCATAATACAAGTAATATAAACCTAATAGCTGCTGTGAAGTACAACAGTTTGAATGGATCATGGGCTTATCTATACTATAATCGCGTTTGTAACGCGTCCGTCGCCAGTTGCGCACACATCCATAAAAGAAATGTTGGCTGCACGAGGCAGCCAAAAACAGAATTTATGCTTACCTGATAAATTACTTTCTCTTGTGGTGTATCCAGTCCACGGATTCATCCTTTACTTGTGGGATATTCTCCTTCCCTACAGGAAGTGGCAAAGAGAGCACACAGCAGAGCTGTCCATATAGCTCCCCCTCTAGCTCCACCCCCCAGTCATTCGACCGAAGGTTAGGAAGAAAAAGGAGAAACCATAGGGTGAAGTGGTGACTGTAGTTTAAACAAAAAAAATCTACCTGACTTAATAGCCAGGGCGGGCCGTGGACTGGATACACCACAAGAGAAAGTAATTTATCAGGTAAGCATAAATTCTGTTTTCTCTTGTAAGGTGTATCCAGTCCACGGATTCATCCTTTACTTGTGGGATACCAATACCAAAGCTTTAGGACACAGATGAAGGGAGGGAACAAGACAGGTACCTTAAACGGAAGGCACCACTGCTTGTAAAACCTTTCTCCCAAAAATAGCCTCCGAAGAAGCAAAAGTATCGAATTTGGAAAAAGTATGCAGCGAAGACCAAGTCACTGCCTTACAAATCTGTTCAACAGAAGCCTCATTTTTAAAAGCCCATGTGGAAGCCACTGCTCTGGTAGAATGAGCAGCAATTGTTTCAGGAGGCTGCTGGCCAGCAGTCTCATAGGCCAAACGGATGATGCTTTTCAGCCAAAGGGAAAGAGAGGTAGCGGTCGCCTTCTGACCTCTCCTCTTACCAGAATAGATAACAAACAAAGAAGTTGTTTGCCTGAAATCCTTAGTTGCTTGTAAATAAAACTTTAAAGCACGAACCACATCAAGATTGTGTAACAGACGTTCCTTCTTCGATGAAGGATTAGGACACAGAGAAGGAACAACAATTTCCTGGTTAATATTCTTATTAGACACAACCGTAGGAAGAAAACCGGGTTTGGTAAGTAAAACTACCTTATCCGCATGGAACACCAGGTAAGGTGAATCACACTGTAAAGCAGATAACTCTGAAACTCTTCGAGCAGAAGAGATGGCTACCAAAAACAAAACTTTCCAAGATAAAAGCTTAATATCTATGGAATGTAAAGGTTCAAACAGAACCCCTTGCAGAACTGAAAGAACTAAATTCAGACTCCATGGTGGAGCCACAGGTCTGTAAACAGGCTTGATTCTGACTAAAGCCTGACTAAACGTTTGAACGTCTGGTACCTCTGCCAGACGTTTGTGAAAAAGAATAGACAAGGCAGATATCTGTCCCTTTAAGGAACTAGCTGATAATCCTTTCTCCAATCCATCTTGGAGAAAGGACAAAATCCTGGGAATCCTAACCTTACTCCATGAGTAACCCTTGGATTCGCACCCAAAAAAATATTTGCGCCAAATCTTATGGTAGATTTTCATGGTGACAGGCTTTCTAGCCTGAATCAGGGTATCAATAACCGACTCAGAGAACCCACGCTTTGATAGAATTAGGCGTTCAATCTCCAAGCAGTCAGACGCAGAGAAATTAGATTTGGATGTTTGAAAGGACCTTGTATTAGAAGGTCCTGCCTCACTGGTAGTGTCCATGGTGGCACAGAGGACATGTCCACTAGGTCTGCATACCAGGTCCTGCGTGGCCACGCAGGCGCTATTAGAATCACCGAAGCCCTCTCCTGCTTGATTCTGGCAACCAGACGCGGGAGGAGAGGAAACGGTGGAAAAACATAGGCCAGATTGAAGGACCAAGGCGCTGCTAGAGCATCTATCAACACCGCCTGGGGATCCCGGGACCTGGACCCGTAAAGAGGAAGTTTGGTGTTCTGACGGGACGCCATCAGATCCAATTCTGGAGTGCCCCATAGCTGAGTCAGCTGGGCAAACACCTCTGGGTGGAGTTCCCACTCCCCCGGGTGAAAAATCTGACGACTTAGGAAATCCACCTCCCAGTTGTCTACTCCTGGGATGTGAATTACTGAGAGATGGCAAGAGTGATCCTCCGCCCACCTGATTATTTTGGTTACTTCCATCATTGCTAGGGAACTCCTTGTTCCCCCTTGATGATTGACATAAGCTACAGTTGTGATGTTGTCCGACTGAAATCTGATGAATTTGGCCGCAGCTAGCTGAGGCCATGCCTGAAGCGCGTTGAATATCTCCCTCAGTTCCAGAATGTTTATCGGGAGAAGAGCTTCTTCCAGAGACCATAAGCCCTGAGCTTTCAGGGAGTTCCAGACTGCACCCCAGCCCAACAGACTGGCGTCTGTCGTTACGATGATCCACTCTGGTCTGCGGAAACACATTCCCTGAGACAGGTGATCCTGAGACAACCACCAGAGAAGAGAATCTCTGGTCCCCTGGTCCAACTGTATTTGAGTAGACAAATCTGCATAATCCCCATTCCACTGTTTGAGCATGCATAGTTGCAGTGGTCTGAGTGTATCTGTGCAAAAGGGACTATGTCCATTGCCGCTACCACTAGTCCGATTGTCTCCATGCACTGAGCTACAGATGGCCGAGGAATGGAATGAAGAGCTCGGCAAGTAGTTAAGAGTTTTACCTTTCTGACCTCCGTCAGAAATATTTTCATTCCTACCGAGTCTATCAGGGTTCCTAGGAATGGAACTCGTGAGGGGGGGAGAGAGAACTCTTTTTGATGTTCACCTTCCATCCGTGAGACCTCAGAAAGGCCAATACAATTTCCGTGTGAGACTTGGCTCTTTGGAAAGTCGACGCCTGAATTAAGATGTCGTCTAGATAAGGCGTCACTGCTATGCCCCGCGGTCTTAGAACCGCCAGGAGGGACCCTAGCACCTTTGTGAAAATTCTGGGAGCAGTGGCCAACCCGAAAGGAAGAGCCACAAACTGATAATGCTTTTCCAGAAAGGCGAACCTGAGAAACTGGTGATGATCTTTGTGGATAGGAATATGTAGGTACGCATCCTTTAGATCCACGGTAGTCATATATTGACCCTCCTGGATCATTGGTAAGATTGTCCGAATGGTCTCCATCTTGAATGATGGGACTCTGAGGAACTTGTTTAGAATTTTGAGATCCAGGATTGGTCTGAAAGTTCCTTCTTTTTTGGGAACCACAAACAGGTTTGAGTAAAACCCCAGCCCTTGTTCCGCAATTGGAACTGGGTGGATAACTCCCATTGTATGTAGGTCTTCTACACAGCGTAAGAACGCCTCTTTCTTTGTCATGTCTGAAGACAGACGAGAAATATGGAACCTTCCCCTTAGAGGGGAGTCCTTGAATTCTAGAAGATATCCCTGGGATACAATCTCTAAGGCCCAGGGATCGTGTAAGTCTCTTGCCCAGGCCTGAGCAAAGAGAGAGAGTCTGCCCCCTACTAGATCCGGTCCCGGATCGGGGGCTACCCCTTCATGCTGTCTTAGAGGCAGCAGCAGGCTTCTTGGCCTGTTTACCCTTGTTCCAGCCCTGGTAAGGCTTCCAGGCTGCCCTGGGTTGTGAAGTGTTACCCTCTTGCTTTGCAGCAGGAGAGGATGAAGCAAGACCGCTCCTGAATTCCGAAAGAACGAAAATTATTTTGTTTGTTCTTCGTCTTGAAGGACTTGTCCTGGGGGAGAGCATGGCCTTTTCCCCCAGTGATTTCTGAAATAATCTCTTTCAATTCAGGCCCGAAGAGGGTCTTTCCTTTGAAAGGGATGTTCAATAGTTTGGATTTTGACGACACATCGGCCGACCAGGACTTTAGCCATAACGCCCTGCGCGCTAAAATGGCGAAACCTGAATTTTTTGCCGCTAACTTAGCTATTTGGAAAGTGGCATCTGTGATAAGGCTCTTAAGCTGGCTAATTCTTTTAATTCTGTCCATAATGTCCTCATATGAGGTCTCCGTCTGGAGCACATCTTCCAGCGCCTCGAACCAGAAAGCAGCTGCAGTGGTTACAGGGACAATGCACGCAATAGGTTGGAGAAGAAAACCTTGCTGAACAAAAATTTTCTTAAGTAAACCCTCTAATTTTTTATCCATAGGGTCTTTAAAAGCACAACTATCTTCGATTGGTATAGTTGTGCGTTTAGCAAGTGAAGAAACAGCCCCCCTCCACCTTAGGGACCGTCTGCCACGAGTCCCGCATGGGGTTAGATATGGGGAACATTTTCTTAAAAACAGGAGGGGGAACGAAGGGAATACCTGGTTTATCCCACTCCCTAGTAACAATATCCGCAATCCTCTTAGGGACCGGGAACACATCAGTGTAGACAGGAACTTCTAGGTACTTGTCCATTTTACACAATTTCTCTGGAACCAACATAGGGTCGCTTGAGCGGGCGTAACTGGTTGTGACACTTGGGAAGAGGTTAACGGGCTAACCTCATTACCTTCTATCTGAGAATCATCTAGGGCCACATTTTTAAGTGCAACAATATGTTCTTTAAAGTGTATAGACCTATCAGTACAAGTGGGACACATTCTGAGAGGGGGTTCCACCATGGCTTCTAAACACATTGAACAAGGATTTTCCTTGGTGTCAGACATGTTTAACAGACTAGTAGTAAGGCAAACAGGCTTAGAAATCACTTTAAACAACTAAAAGCACACTTTGCAAAAAACGTTACTGTGCCTTTAAGAGATAAAAAGGCACACAATTTTTCCAAAACAGTGAAAAATGCAGCAAACTTTTCGAAATTTTTACAGTATGTACCTAAAGCATTAGTAAGATTGCACCACTAGCAATAAAAACGATTAACCCTTTAATGCCCAAACCGGATCGATATTAAGCCAACAGACCAGTTAAAACAACTTCAGCACCTTGCCACAGCTCTGCTGGGGCCCTACCTGCCCTTAGGAGTCAGATTTGTGGGGAAAAAGCTTCTTATGGGTCCTCAAACTGTAGCAGGACCCTCCATGTGAAACAGCCTGAAGTTCTAGTCACTAAAACTGCGCATCTGAGGCGCGAAATTAGGCCCCTCCCACCTTACTCCGGTGCTGTGAGGCCTAAAGAAACACTCCTAAGTGTTTTAATAATAGCCATGTGGGTAACAACCCCTGAAAGAAACCCAAAGGAACCTTCAAAGTGTCTCAAAAAACAAAATTTTTCAATAAAAACCGTTTGCCATTAAGTAGTGTCAACCAGCATAAATTAGCCCTGTTATGTAAGCTAGCAATTCCATACTTAGTCTCTGAATACAGCTTACCCTTCCCTCATGGGGATCTTATCAATCTTTTCTAGCATTATCACAGTCTTGTCTAGAAATAAATGACTGAACATACGTTATTGCAGTCTGACCTGCAAACCGTTCCCCCCAACTGAAGTTTTCTTGTACTCCTCAGTCCTATGTGGGAACAGCAGTGAATTTTAGTTACAACATGCTAAAATCATCTTCCTCCCTGCAGAAATCTTCATCTCTTTTCTGCTAGAGAGTAAATAGTACACACCGGTACCATTTAAAATAAACTTTTGCTTGTAGAAAATAAAAACTACAATTCTAACACCACATTCACTTTACCCTTCCGATTGCTTAGAGCCGGCAAAGAGAATGACTGGGGGGTGGAGCTAGAGGGGGAGCTATATGGACAGATCTGCTGTGTGCTCTCTTTGCCACTTCCTGTAGGGAAGGAGAATATCCCACAAGTAAAGGATGAATCCGTGGACTGGATACACCTTACAAGAGAAAGAATGTTGGCTGCGTGCACAGCCAAAAGAATCCATCTGGATGCAGCAAAGCTGCATCTAGATGGATTACGAAAATGGCAGGTGGATTCTTTCACCACCCTGCCATTTTTAGAATCCACCTGGATGCAGCGTAGGCAAACAAAGCATTAAGAAAGAAAAACACGCAACCTCCCGCATAAAATAATAAAAACCCCTAACTGGCCGCACAAAGTATTAAACATCTAAACCGCCAACCCCACATCGCAAAATAATAAAATAATTATTTCCAATCCGCAAATTAAACAACGCAAATAAAATAAATTAAAATATTAACCCCTAAACCACCACCCCTCCACATCCCAATATACCTAATTAACCTATTAACCGCCAAACCTCCACATCGCAATAAACCTACGTTAAACAGCTCTTTTACATGTAAAAAATACTAAGTCCCTCCCTAACAGTAAACCCCCCACCCACCAAACCCTCCAAAATAAAAAAAAAAAAAACTTAAACTACCCATTGCCTCTAAAGGGGCATTTGTATGGACATTGCCCTTAAAAGGGCAATCAGCTCTTTTACAGCCCAACAAATCCCTAATCTTAAAAAAAAAGCCACCCCCCAAAAAAAACAAAACAGTCTAACTCCCAAATAGGTACTCCTGAAATCCGGCGGAGAAGGTCTTCTTTCAGGCGGTGAAGTCTTCTTGGAGGCGGCGACATCTTCCAGCGTGGGGACTTCTTCTAGCTTCATTCAGGACCAAGGAAACGCAGAGCAGAGGAGACCGCGGAACAAGACCGGCGACCGTGGAGACATCCAGTGTGGAGATCCTCTTTGTACGATCACTGCCGCACAATGAGGATTGAATGCAAGGTACCCGATTAAAAATGGGGTACCTTGCATTCCTATTGGCTGACATTTTCAAATCAGCCAATAGGATGAGAGCTACTGAAATCTTATTGGCTGATTTGAACAGTCAATAGGATTTCAGTAGCTCTAATTCTATTGGCCGATTTCAAAATGTCAGCCAATAGGAATGCAAGGTACCCCATTTTCAATGTGGTACCTTCCATTCCATTTTTAGTGTACGACAGAGATCGGATAAAGAGAAGCCTCCACACCGCTGAAGACCGCAGGTGAGGACCGCCGCTCCGGATCCGCGCATCAGGGAAGACCGCTCCGCACCACCTACACTCCGGATGAAGATAGAAGATGATGAAGCCGCCTGGAAGAGGACCTCAGGAACAGTGAGTACCTATTTGGGGCTTAGGCTTTTTTTTTTTTTTTTTTTTTTAGATTAGGGTTTTTTGGGCTATAAAAGAGTGGATTGTCCTTTTAAGGGCAGTAAAAGAGCTGAATGCCCCAAGGGGCAATGGGTAGCTAAGATTTTTTTAGACTTAGTTGTTTTTGTTTTGGGGGGGGGGGTGGTAGGTTGGGTGGGGGGGGTTACTGTTAGAGGGTAATTGGTAATTTCTTTAGATAAAAGTGCTGTTTAATTTAGGGCAATGCCCTGCAAAATCCCTTTTAAGGACTATTGGTAGTTTAGTATTAGATATTTGGGGGGGATTTTTTATAGGGGTATTAGTTTAGGTTTAATTTTTTTTATTTTGGATAGTTTTGTTTATTTTTTTCTGTAATTTTACATTTTTTGTACATTTTGTAATATCAGCTTTGGGGTTTGTATTGTTATTAAAAATAGACTGCCCTCTGGGCAGGCGTATCGCCTAGTTCCCAGACAACTGCCAACCTCAATTGCTGCACTTCTCACTCATGCAGCTATTTAAGCAGCAGACTACAGGGGATTGGAGGTGGCGCCAACGGCAATCTGGTTAATATCAGAAAAATCAAATACAGAGATATATATCTAATCAATAATTCAAAGTAAGATTGTATAAAATCACATTTAATATCTGTTACACATGTCAAATAAGCAGTAGATTTTTTTCTAACAAATGTATTTTTTCTACCATTTCATGTGACAGACACTTTTGCCTGTCCTTATTTTGCATAAAATAATGTCAACCTAATAGTTGCTGTTGCATTATTTTATTAGAGAAACTTTCTACATTTCTTTGCTTATCTTCAAAGATTTGCACACGTTTTCTTTAAAAAATAGCAGGTTTGTTTACCATCTATTTTCTTTATTTTGTACTGCTGATCTTGTTTATTTCTCATTCCCAAGTGCTTAATTTTGTTTTAAAAAGAATTGTTTTCACTTAGAATTCATGATTTTTTAAAAGTAAAAAAAAAAAAAAAAAAAGTCATCCTATATACTATATATAGTATATAGAATCTCACAAAAACAGAATTTATGTTTACCTGATAAATTACTTTCTCCAACGGTGTGTCCGGTCCACGGCGTCATCCTTACTTGTGGGATATTCTCCTCCCCAACAGGAAATGGCAAAGAGCCCAGCAAAGCCGGTCACACGATCCCTCCTAGGCTCCGCCCACCCCAGTCATTCGACCGACATTAAGGAGGAATATTTGCATAGGAGAAACCATATGATACCGTGGTGACTGTAGTTAAAGAAAATAAATTATCAGACCTGATTAAAAAACCAGGGCGGGCCGTGGACCGGACACACCGTTGGAGAAAGTAATTTATCAGGTAAACATAAATTCTGTTTTCTCCAACATAGGTGTGTCCGGTCCACGGCGTCATCCTTACTTGTGGGAACCAATACCAAAGCTTTAGGACACGGATGAAGGGAGGGAGCAAATCAGGTCACCTAAATGGAAGGCACCACGGCTTGCAAAACCTTTCTCCCAAAAACAGCCTCAGAAGAAGCAAAAGTATCAAACTTGTAAAATTTGGTAAAAGTGTGCAGTGAAGACCAAGTCGCTGCCCTACATATCTGATCAACAGAAGCCTCGTTCTTGAAGGCCCATGTGGAAGCCACAGCCCTAGTGGAATGAGCTGTGATTCTTTCAGGAGGCTGCCGTCCGGCAGTCTCGTAAGCCAATCTGATGATGCTTTTAATCCAAAAAGAGAGAGAGGTAGAAGTTGCTTTTTGACCTCTCCTTTTACCAGAATAAACAACAAACAAGGAAGATGTTTGTCTAAAATCCTTTGTAGCATCTAAATAGAATTTTAGAGCGCGAACAACATCCAAATTGTGCAACAAACGTTCCTTCTTCGAAACTGGTTTCGGACACAAAGAAGGCACGACTATCTCCTGGTTAATGTTTTTGTTAGAAACAACTTTTGGAAGAAAACCAGGTTTAGTACGTAAAACCACCTTATCTGCATGGAACACCAGATAAGGAGGAGAACACTGCAGAGCAGATAATTCTGAAACTCTTCTGGCAGAAGAAATTGCAACCAAAAACAAAACTTTCCAAGATAATAACTTAATATCAACGGAATGTAAGGGTTCAAACGGAACCCCCTGAAGAACTGAAAGAACTAAGTTGAGACTCCAAGGGGGAGTCAAAGGTTTGTAAACAGGCTTAATTCTAACCAGAGCCTGAACAAAGGCTTGAACATCTGGCACAGCTGCCAGCTTTTTGTGTAGTAACACAGACAAGGCAGAAATCTGTCCCTTCAAGGAACTTGCAGATAATCCTTTCTCCAATCCTTCTTGAAGAAAGGATAGAATCTTAGGAATCTTTACCTTGTCCCAAGGGAATCCTTTAGATTCACACCAACAGATATATTTTTTCCATATTTTGTGGTAAATTTTTCTAGTTACAGGCTTTCTGGCCTGAACAAGAGTATCAATAACAGAATCTGAGAACCCTCGTTTAGATAAGATCAAGCGTTCAATCTCCAAGCAGTCAGCTGGAGTGAGACCAGATTCGGATGTTCGAACGGACCTTGAACAAGAAGGTCTCGTCTCAAAGGTAGCTTCCATGGTGGAGCCGATGACATATTCACCAGATCTGCATACCAAGTCCTGCGTGGCCACGCAGGAGCTATCAAGATCACCGACGCCCTCTCCTGATGGATCCTGGCTACCAGCCTGGGGATGAGAGGAAACGGCGGGAATACATAAGCTAGTTTGAAGGTCTAAGGTGCTACTAGTGCATCTACTAGAGTCGCCTTGGGATCCCTGGATCTGGACCCGTAGCAAGGAACCTTGAAGTTCTGACGAGAGGCCATCAGATCCATGTCTGGAATGCCCCACAGTTGAGTAATTTGGGCAAAGATTTCCGGATGGAGTTCCCACTCCCCCGGATGTAATGTCTGACGACTCAGAAAATCCGCTTCCCAATTTTCCACTCCTGGGATGTGGATTGCAGACAGGTGGCAGGAGTGAGTCTCCGCCCATTGAATGATTTTGGTCACTTCTTCCATCGCCAGGGAACTCCTTGTTCCCCCCTGATGGTTGATGTACGCAACAGTCGTCATGTTGTCTGATTGAAACCGTATGAACTTGGCCTTTGCTAGCTGAGGCCAAGCCTTGAGAGCATTGAATATCGCTCTCAGTTCCAGAATATTTATCGGTAGAAGAGATTCTTCCCGAGACCAAAGACCCTGAGCTTTCAGGGATCCCCAGACCGCGCCCCAGCCCATCAGACTGGCGTCGGTCGTGACAATGACCCACTCTGGTCTGCGGAAGGTCATCCCTTGTGACAGGTTGTCCAGGGTCAGCCACCAACGGAGTGAGTCTCTGGTCCTCTGATTTACTTGTATCTTCGGAGACAAGTCTGTATAGTCCCCATTCCACTGACTGAGCATGCACAGTTGTAATGGTCTTAGATGAATGCGCGCAAAAGGAACTATGTCCATTGCCGCTACCATCAAACCTATTACTTCCATGCACTGCGCTATGGAAGGAAGAGGAACGGAATGAAGTGTCCGACAAGAGTTTAGAAGTTTTGTTTTTCTGGCCTCTGTCAGAAAAATCCTCATTTCTAAGGAGTCTATTATTGTTCCCAAGAAGGGAACCCTTGTCGACGGAGATAGAGAACTCTTTTCCACGTTCACTTTCCATCCGTGAGATCTGAGAAAGGCCAGGACTATGTCCGTGTGAGCCTTTGCTTGAGGAAGGGACGACGCTTGAATCAGAATGTCGTCCAAGTAAGGTACTACTGCAATGCCCCTTGGTCTTAGCACCGCTAGAAGGGACCCTAGTACCTTTGTGAAAATCCTTGGAGCAGTGGCAAATCCGAAAGGAAGCACCACGAACTGGTAATGCTTGTCCAGGAATGCGAACCTTAGGAACCGATGATGTTCCTTGTGGATAGGAATATGTAGATACGCATCCTTTAAATCCACCGTGGTCATGAATTGACCTTCCTGGATGGAAGGAAGAATTGTTCGAATGGTTTCCATTTTGAACGATGGAACCTTGAGAAACTTGTTTAAGATCTTGAGATCTAAGATTGGTCTGAACGTTCCCTCTTTTTTGGGAACTATGAACAGATTGGAGTAGAACCCCATCCCTTGTTCTCCTAATGGAACAGGATGAATCACTCCCATTTTTAACAGGTCTTCTACACAATGTAAGAATGCCTGTCTTTTTATGTGGTCTGAAGACAATTGAGACCTGTGGAACCTCCCCCTTGGGGGAAGCCCCTTGAATTCCAGAAGATAACCTTGGGAGACTATTTCTAGTGCCCAAGGATCCCGAACATCTCTTGCCCAAGCCTGAGCGAAGAGAGAGAGTCTGCCCCCCACCAGATCCGGTCCCGGATCGGGGGCCAACATTTCATGCTGTCTTGGTAGCAGTGGCAGGTTTCTTGGCCTGCTTTCCCTTGTTCCAGCCTTGCATTGGTCTCCAGGCTGGCTTGGCTTGAGAAGTATTACCCTCTTGCTTAGAGGACGTAGCACTTGGGGCTGGTCCGTTTCTACGAAAGGGACGAAAATTAGGTTTATTTTTGGCCTTGAAAGACCTATCCTGAGGAAGGGCGTGGCCCTTACCCCCAGTGATATCAGAGATAATCTCTTTCAAGTCAGGGCCAAACAGCGTTTTCCCCTTGAAAGGAATGTTAAGGAGTTTGTTCTTGGAAGACGCATCAGCTGACCAAGATTTCAACCAAAGCGCTCTGCGCGCCACAATAGCAAACCCAGAATTCTTCGCCGCTAACCTAGCCAATTGCAAAGTGGCGTCTAGGGTGAAAGAATTAGCCAATTTGAGAGCACGGATTCTGTCCATAATCTCCTCATAAGGAGGAGAATCACTATCGATCGCCTTTACTAGCTCATCGAACCAGAAACGCGGCTGTAGTGACAGGGACAATGCATGAAATTGGTTGTAGAAGGTAACCTTGCTGAACAAACATCTTTTTAAGCAAACCTAATTTTTTATCCATAGGATCTTTGAAAGCACAACTATCTTCTATGGGTATAGTGGTGCATTTGTTTAAAGTAGAAACCGCTCCCTCGACCTTGGGGACTGTCTGCCATAAGTCCTTTCTGGGGTCGACCATAGGAAACAATTTTTTAAATATGGGGGGAGGGACGAAAGGTATACCGGGCCTTTCCCATTCTTTATTTACAATGTCCGCCACCCGCTTGGGTATAGGAAAAGCTTCTGGGAGCCCCGGGACCTCTAGGAACTTGTCCATTTTACATAGTTTCTCTGGGATGATCAAATTCTCACAATCATCCAGAGTGGATAATACCTCCTTAAGCAGAGCGCGGAGATGTTCCAACTTAAATTTAAATGTAATCACATCGGGTTCAGCTTGTTGAGAAATTTTCCCTGAATCTGAAATTTCTCCCTCAGACAAAACCTCCCTGGCCCCCTCAGACTGGTGTAGGGGCATTTCAGAACCATTATCATCAGCGTCCTCATGCTCTTCAGTATCTAAAACAGAGCAGTCGCGCTTACGCTGATAAGTGGGCATTTTGGCTAAAATGTTTTTGATAGAATTATCCATTACAGCCGTTAATTGTTGCATAGTAAGGAGTATTGGCGCGCTAGATGTACTAGGGGCCTCCTGAGTGGGCAAGACTCGTGTAGACGAAGGAGGGAATGATGCAGTACCATGCTTACTCCCCTCACTTGAGGAATCATCTTGGGCATCATTTTCAGTGTCACATAAATCACATTTATTTAAATGAGAAGGAACCTTGGCTTCCCCACATTCAGAACACAGTCTATCTGGTAGTTCAGACATGTTAAACAGGCATAAACTTGATAACAAAGTACAAAAAACGTTTTAAAATAAAACCGTTACTGTCACTTTAAATTTTAAACTGAACACACTTTATTACTGCAATTGCGAAAAAGTATGAAGGAATTGTTCAAAATTCACCAAAATTTCACCACAGTGTCTTATTTGGAAGCTTTAACCCTTAAAATAACGGAACCGGAGCCGTTTTTAACTTTAACCCCTTTACAGTCCCTGGTATCTGCTTTGCTGAGACCCAACCAAGCCCAAAGGGGAATACGATACCAAATGACGCCTTCAGAAAGTCTTTTCTATGTATCAGAGCTCCTCACACATGCGACTGCATGTCATGCCTCTCAAAAACAAGTGCGCAATACCGGCGCGAAAATGAGGCTCTGCCTATGATTAGGGAAAGCCCCTAAAGAATAAGGTGTCTAAAACAGTGCCTGCCGATATTATTTTACAAAAATACCCAGATTAAATGATTCCTCAAGGCTAAATATGTGAAATATATGAATCGATTTAGCCCAGAAAATGTCTACAGTCTTAATAAGCCCTTGTGAAGCCCTTATTTACTGTCTGAATAAAAATGGCTTACCGGATCCCATAGGGAAAATGACAGCTTCCAGCATTACATCGTCTTGTTAGAATGTGTCATACCTCAAGCAGCAAAAGACTGCTCACTGTTCCCCCAACTGAAGTTAATTCCTCTCAACAGTCCTGTGTGGAACAGCCATGGATTTTAGTAACGGTTGCTAAAATCATTTTCCTCTTACAAACAGAAATCTTCATCTCTTTTCTGTTTCAGAGTAAATAGTACATACCAGCACTATTTTAAAATAACAAACTCTTGATTGAATAATAAAAACTACAGTTAAACACTAAAAAACTCTAAGCCATCTCCGTGGAGATGTTGCCTGTACAACGGCAAAGAGAATGACTGGGGTGGGCGGAGCCTAGGAGGGATCGTGTGACCGGCTTTGCTGGGCTCTTTGCCATTTCCTGTTGGGGAGGAGAATATCCCACAAGTAAGGATGACGCCGTGGACCGGACACACCTATGTTGGAGAAATATCACCCATTTTTACATTCTACAAGTTCTTCCATTTATTTTCCATTAGTATTTTTTTATTTATTAGACAAATATCAAATTTATGAGCCCTAACATCAACAGCACAACAAGCTGAGGCTGCTATAGTGATCACTTCATAGCTATGAGGACATGAGACCATTTATTTCAAATACTATTATGAAATAATATTATGAAGAATTGGTTATAAAGGCCTACAAAAACAGTTGAGAGGTATTTCTTATTGTGATGACAGCAAGCTGGTAGTGGTCAGACACGGGACCACACATTTGAAAAGGCAGGATACCCCATCACCCAGATTATCATTTCATCTGAAAATTAGTGGTGGATATGATCACTCTTCTGAAAGAGATAGGGGCTCTGTAGTAGCCCCCACCACTAGCTATCCCTTTGTTTCTAGAGGTGCTTGTGTTAACCATTTTAAATGGCGATTTGCTGCATCCTAGTGGGGCACGAGACCCCTAATTTGTCCCTTTATCCCAAACATTATAGCCCCTTCCCCTCAGGTTAAACAAAATTGCTGTTTTTACTTTTAGGGTCATGTGACCTCTCACTTGAAAGGACAGACACCCTCTTTACATATAAGGTTTTTAATTGTCTGTATAACTGGACTGGGGCAGAGATATAAGCTTGCAAAGCCCTAATCCCCAGCCCCTCTGGTTTACTGTCTCTAACTACCTGCTTCAACAGGTAGTTCTGCCCTCTTGTAAAGCCACAACATGTGCCCAGTGGTGACATCACAGGGCCGCAGCAAGAAGACCACAGTGGGGAAGTAAACTGCACTATGCTTTCTCCATATGTAGTGTGGGGGGTCCCCAGAATCCAGATTGGTAGGGGGACCCCCAAAATGTTGAAGCATGTTCATCATCTGCACTGCAGTGGTAAATGTGTAAGATAAAAAGTGCCCTTGATGCACATTTATACATACATTTTCATGCCCAAATCCTATATATGTGTATTAGTTAGTGATTGGTTAGCAAGGGTCCTTTTGTTCTGTTACACAGGGAAACCAGCAGGGGAGGTACATAAAATAAACAAATTTGACAAAAACAAAGTTACATTATACAATGCAAAATTCTCAAATATGACGGTTCATTATCATGCAGATGCAGCTAACCTTTTAAGTTATAAAGGTTTCACATAAAAAGCAACAACATTCCCGGGTTTAACCTTTTGCTTATTGGTATATATCATAACAGAAAGAGCTATACTGAGATTTGCATATGAAAAGCAAAAGATTTAACACCTAGAGGCAGCAGGGAAAAAAAAAAAAAAAAGACAAGACAGCATTTGCTGTCCCTTTTGTCGCCACCTCCGTGTTAAATCTTTTGTCCATGTATTTCAATAAAGCTGTCTCTTTCCTAAATATTCAGCCAACTGCACTTTCATCCAATTTCATCCCACTTTTAGTCTTGTTAGAATGGAGTTTAAAGATGCAGAGTAAACTAACACCTGTTTTCATGCTGAGAAGAATCTATGTACGATTGATTGCTGAGCTGATCCGGGCTTGATAATCATGAATACAATTCATGTAATGCACACTGAGAATGGAAAGTAACATTTACATCCAGAAGTGACTGCTGATTAGTGAAGCAGGCTCATCCTCTCTATATATACACTCTACAGGCTTTGTGCACAAGCTGTTATATCAGGACTTGTAGTACAACAGCTATTGGTAAACACTGTGCATTATTAGCATAGCTGGGAAAAAGGACTTTCTATTTTACATTTTAATTTCTTGGGGCAACAATGATCCAACTGGAAACCTTATGTTACCGCTGCAAATACTACACGTGACTGGAAAGGTTATCTGTGGCGGCAAATCATGATTTCAAAATCGCAATCAATAATAAAAGAAAAACATTAATGAATTTAAAAAAAAAAAAAATGGCAAGTAAAAAGGAAATTTATGCTTACCTGATAAATTTATTTATTTTACGATATGACGAGTCCACGGATTTCATCCTTACTTATGGGATATCGCCTCCTAGTCAGCAGGAGGAGGCAAAGAGCTTCACAGCAGAGCTGCATAAATAGCTCCTCCCTTCCCCCCCAACCCAGTCATTCGACCGAAGTTAGGAAGAGAAAGGAAAAGCCAAGGAACAGAGGTGACTGAAGTTTAACAAAAATAAAAACCTGTCTTAGAAAATGACAGGGTGGGCCGTGGACTCGTCATATCGTAAAAGAAATAAATTTATCAGGTAAGCATAAATTTCCTTTTCTTTTACAAGATATGACGAGTCCACTGATTTCACCCTTACTTATGGGATACAATACCAAAGCTATAGGACACGTATGAAAGGGAGGGACAAGACAGGAACCTAAACGGAAGGCACCACTGCTTGAAGAACCTTTCTCCCAAAAACAGCCTCAGATGAGGCAAAAGTATCAAATTTGGAAAATTTGGAAAAAGTGTGAAGAGACGACCAAGTTGCAGCCTTGCAAATCTGTTCAACAGAAGCATCATTTTAAATGCCCATGAGGAAGCCACAGCCCTAGTAGAATGAGCCGTAATTCGCTCTGGAGGCTGCTGTCCAGCAGTCTCATATGCAACACGGATGACACTCTTCAGCCAAAAAGAGAGAGGTAGCCGTAGCTTTCTGACCCCTACGTCTCCCAGCAAAATCAACAAATAATGAAGATGTTTGACGAAAATTCTTAGTCGCCTGCAAGTAGAACTTCAAGGCACGGACTACATCCAAATTATGTAACAGACGTTCCTTCTTAGAAAAAGGGTTAGGACACAAGGAAGGAACAACAATTTCCTGATTAATATTCTTGTTAGAAACAACCTTAGGAAGAAAACCAGGTTTAGTACGTAATACCACCTTATCAGAATGGAAAATAAGATAAGGAGAATCACATTGTAAAGCCGAAAGCTCAGAAACTCTGCGAGCAGAAGAAATAGCAACCAAAAATAAAACTTTCCATGATAATAACTTAATATCTATAGAATGCATAGGTTCAAACAGAACCCCTTGAAGAACATTAAGAACTAAATTCAAACTCCAAGGAGGAGTAATAGGTCTAAACACAGGCCTGATTCTAATCAGAGCCTGACAAAAAGATAGAACATCTGGAACATCTGCCAGACTCTTGTGCAACAAAATAGACAAAGCAGAAATCTGTCCCTTTAAAGAACTTGCTGACAACCCTTTCTCCAATCCTTCCTGGAGAAAAGATAAAATCCTGGGAATCCTAACCCTACTCCATGAGTAGCCCTTGGATTCGCACCAATAAAGATATTTACGCCATATCTTATGGTAAATTTTTCTAGTAACAGGCTTGCGTGCCTGAATCAAGGTATCAATAACCGCATCAGAGAACCCCCGCTTAGATAAAATCAAGTGTTCAATCTCCAAGCAGTCAGCTGCAGAGAAATTAGGTTCGGACGATGGAAGGGTCCATGAATTAGAAGATCCTGCCTCAATGGAAGCTTCCACGGCGGCAGAGAGGACATGTCCACTAGATCGGCATACCAAGTCCTGCGAGGCCACGCAGGAGCGATCACAATCACCGAAGCCCTCTCCTGTTTGATCTGTGCAATCACTCGGGGAAGGAGAGCAAACAGTGGAAACACATAAGCTAGGTTGAACGACCAAGGCACTGCCAAGGCATCTATCAGTTCGGCCTGAGGATCCCTGGACCTGGATCCGTATCTCGGGAATTTGGCATTCTGACGAGACGCCATCAGATCCAATTCCGGTCTGCCCCACCTGAAAATCAGGATGGCAAAGACCTCCGGATGAAGTTCCCATTCCCCCGGATGAAACGTCCATCTGCTCAAAAAATCCACCTCCCAGTTGTCCACTCCTGGGATGTAGATTGCTGACAGATAAGAGTGAGTCTCCGCCCACCGAATAATCTTGGATACTTCTGTCATCGCTAAGGAACTCCTTGTTCCTCCCTGATGATTGATGTAAGCCACAGTCGTGATGTTGTCCGACTGAAATCGGATGAACCTTGCCGAAGCCAACTGAGGCCAAGCCTGAAGAGCATTGAATATTGCCCTCAACTCCAGAATATTGATTGGAAGTAGGGACTCCGACCGAGTCCACACACCCTGAGCCTTCAGGGAATTTCAGACTGCACCCCATCCTATGTAGACTGGCGTCCGTTGTCACTATCACCCATGAGGGTCTGCGAAAGCACGTCCCATGGGACAGATGATCCTGCGACAACCACCAAAGAAGAGAGTCTCTTGTCTCCTGATCCAGATCTATCTGAGGAGAAAAATGTGCGTAATCTCCATTCCACTGCCTGAGCATGCTCAGTTGTAGAGGCCTGAGATGAAAACGAGCAAAAGGAATGATGTCCATTGCCGCCACCATCAATCCGATAACCTCCATGCACTGAGCCACTGATGGCAGAGGATTGGACTGAAGGGCTCGGCATGAATTCAAGATCTTCAACTTTCTGACCTCCGTCAAGAAAATTTTCATGGATATAGAGTCTATTAGAGTTCCTAGGAAAGGAACCCTTGTCTGTGGAATTAGTGGACTTTTTTCTAGATTCACTTTCCACCCGTGAGTCCTTAGAAAGGACAGAACCATGTCGGTATGAGACTTTGTCAGTTGATAAGACGCCTGGATTAGAATATCATCCAGATAGGGCGCCACTGCAATGCCCCGCGGTCTGAGAACCGCTAGCAGAGACCCTAGAACCTTCGTGAATATCCTGGGTGCCGTGGCCAGCCCGAAAGGAAGAGCCACAAACTGGAAATGTTTGTCCAGAAAGGCAAACCTTAGGAACTGGTGATCTTTGTGGATAGGAACATGAAGATATGCATCCTTTAAATCCACGGTAGTCATATATTGACTTCAACGGAAGAATTGTCCGAATAGTCTCCATCTTGAAGGATGGAACTCTGAGAAACTTGTTTAGACTCTTGGAAGGAATTTTTGAACTCCAACTGATACCCTTGAGAAACAATTTCTAGTGTCCAGGGATCCTGAACGTCTCTTATCCAAGACTGGACAAAGAGAGAAAGTCTGCCCTCTACTAGATCCGGTCCCGGATCGGGGGCCGCCCCTTCTTGCTGTCTTGGTAGCAGTAGCGGGCTTCTTAGGTTGTTTACCCTTGTTCCAAGCCTGGTTGGGTCTCCAGACAGACTTGGCTTGTGCAAAATTCCCTTCCTGTTTAGCGGAAGGAGACGACTCCCTTGAAATTTCGAAAGGAACGAAAATTACTCTGTCTACCCCTTTGCTTAGATGTTTTATCCTGAGGTAGGAGGTGACCCTTACCTCGCGCAATGTCAGAAATGATCTCTTTCAAGTCAGGCAAGAATAGGGTCTTTCCTTTGAAAGGAATAGCCAAAAGCTTAGATTTAGAGGACACATCCGCAGACCAAGATTTTAACCATAAGGCTCTGCGCGCTAGAATGGAAAATCCTGCATTCTTAGCCGCCAATTTGGCGATCTGAAAGGCGGCATCCGTAACAAAAGAATTAGCTAGCTTAAGGGCCTAAATCCTATCCATAATTTCCTTTAAAGAAGTCTCAGTCTTAAGAGACTCTAAGGCGTCAAACCAAAAGGCACAATGCAGGCCGTCAGTTGTTATAGAAACCCTTGATGAACAAACAGCTTTTTCAGAAGACCCTCCAACTTTTTATCCATAGGGTATTTGAAAGCACAACTGTCCTCAATAGGGATAGTCGTACGCTTAGCCAGGGTAGAAATAGCTCCCCTCCACCTTAGGGATCGTTTGCCAAGAGTCCCGAACGGTGTCAGGTATAGGGTACATTTTCTTAAACATAGGGGAAGGTGAGAACGGGATACCAGGTCTTTCCCATTCCCTAGTAATAATTTCCGAAATTCTCTTAGGAACTGGAAAAACGTCAGAATAATATGGAACCTCTAAATACTTGTCCATCTTACACAAATTTCTCTGGAGGGACCACAATAGAATCACAGTCGTCCAGAGTCATTAAAACCTCCCGTAGTAACAGGCGGAGGTGTTCCAGTTTAAATCTGAAATACATTACTTCCGAATCTGTCTGAGGTAAAGCACTCCGAGTCAGACAGTTCCCCCTCAGACAGGGCCTCCCTACCCCCCCAATCAGAGCCCTGGGAGGGTACATTGGAGATAGCCATCAGAGCATCAGAAGTCGCAGGGACTCCATGGGCCTCTGCCCTGCTGCATTTACCTTGAAAAACTTGTAATTTAGATAAAACTTCTGAAAGAGTGGATGACATAACTGCAGCCATATCTTGCAGAGTAAATGAAGCAGACGTAGTGGAAGAAACCTGTGTCGCTTGAGTGGGCGTTAAAGGCTGTGACGCTGGGGAAGAAAGTTGCGGCATATCCTGAATTTCCTCAGGTTGAACACATTCCTTAGAACTATCTTTATTAAAAAATATATTTTCTTTGTACTGTAAAGCTTTTTCAATACATGCGGGACAAAGTGTAACTGGGGGTTCCACAATGGCATCTAAACACATAGGACATGTGTTTTGCTCCATGTCCTCCATGATGTACAGAAAGGCAATAGTAAACTTGGATTACGTCTCTAAAATCTTGCTAATCCAATTGAACTGCTGTGTCTTTAAAGCCACCCACTGTAAAAAACATTCTCTTTTATATATAAGGATCTAGACAGGGATAGGCTTCTTCTTAAGTATAGCTAACTCTATAACGTAGCTTTAAAACAATTTGGACACAGGGAAATCGTTTATGACCTTTGCATATAAAAAAAAAAATATAGTCACCCTGCCGCAGCTCTGCTGCGGCTCCTACCTGCCTCCACGCTCTCAACTAAAATCTTTTGTCCGGAGTACCTAGTATCGCTTGTGATGATATGTGACAAGCGGACCTAGGAACGGAGAGGAAAGACTGTTATGTCAGAACCCGGTTAGAGGAAACTGCGCGAAAGCGCGCCAACACCCAGCCCCGCCCATCGTGGGCGGAAACATAACATCCGTCTGATGAATGGATTTTATACACACAAGTACCGCCATTAACCGAAGTCCTATAAAAGGGATATATCAAACCTTCTTATCCCTCCTGAATAACCCAGCGTCAGCCAGCTCTGTATATCAATAAAGAAATAGAGAGAGTTGCCCCTATTAGCTTCAAACCACCATACTATTCCAGCGCTTCAAACCCATATGTGATTTCTGTAAAAGTTAGAGTGTCTGGGACAAGGAGACAATAGGTCGGTTCTCATTCTCTGTGACCTCAGTGAGAATATGCATACTGTCATAAAAGCCTATAAGCCCATAGCATCAAAACTTAGAGTACAGTCAGTTCTGAGATATGCTGCATAGCCCCAGAAACAAAAAGACTGCACAGCATGAAATACTCACAGTATCAGGGGGTCCACTCTTCCTCCTGAGGTCCTGTGCAGTAAGAGGGGCCTTAGTTAAATTTCTCTAAATGACAGAAGAGCAGCATAAATGTGGGAGGCGCAGTGCAGGTAAAACCTCACCAGTTCCCAAACCATAAGGTTATAAACTCCAGAGGCTGCTCCAATAAAAAAAAAATAGTACACATTGGCACCATTTAAAAATAATAAACTCTTGATTGAAGAATCTAAACTCACACCTCACTTTACCTCACTCCTATCACTAACACAGGCAAAGAGAATGACTGGGTTGGGGGGGGGGGGGGAGGAGCTATTTATGCAGCTCTGCTGTGGAGCTCTCTTTGCCTCCTCCTGCTGACCAGGAGGCGATATCCCATAAGTAAGGATGAAATCCGTGGACTCGTCATATCTTGTAAAAGAAATACATATTTTTAAAGTACATAAACCTGAAATGGAAAGGTCTACAAATTCTAGTCTAGAAAGAAAATGGCAGTGGTTGAGTAGGAAATCAAGCTTTACCTGTAGGTGCCAAACTTGTATTTTATTTTGCTTACCCTTCAGTCACATAATGTTAAAGGGACATAAAAGTGTGAGAAGAAAATGTTCTAATATATATTAGAGCATTTTATTATTGCACCGTTGCTTGCATATAACTATGTGTTTAACCCCATGTAAACACATTAAACACAGTGAAAGTCAGTTCATCATTAGCAATGAGAGCTAGCTTAACTGGTGTAGCCATCAATCATCAGCTAGCTTCAAGTAATATAATGTTGCTCCAAATAATATGTACATATGTTTTCCAACAAAGGATAGCAATAGAACAAAGTTAACACCAGAAGTGAATTTTTAAAAGTGTCTTTTTTTGGTTAGGTTTTATTGTTGTTTTATGTTCCATGAGACCAGTGTTTGCTAGTTTATGTGAAGTGGAGGTTTGAAACCGTTATAAAAAAATGCTGAAAACCCATTATCATGGTACACAGAATCACCCTGTGCACATTATAAACAAAACACAAAAGCTATTAAGCCGCACACCAATAGATGAATGGACATTAAACGCATTTTTTTTATTTATTTATTTTTTTTACACAAAAACAAGTTTATTCCCCACTCTCTCCAAAGAAGTCAAAAAGCAAACTCTGTAGCCAAGGTGTACAAAATGTCGCCAATTGCCAGAACTAAATCCTGAATTTACACTATTTTGAAAACCCAGGTTACCACATTTGCATTTTAGAAAACAAATATTTTTAAAATGCATTTATTTATTTTACACAAAATCAAGGATTGTAATGTCTCTTTACTAGTTTCCAGTTCTTTGTGGGAACCAGTCCATTAAACAAAATAAATCAAACTAATAATGTATCTGAAGGTGGCATGAAGAGATAATAAAATGTTGTAATGTGCAAGAGCATTTTGTTATTGCACTATTGTATTAACTACTGGCCCACAGCTGCTTAGCCAATCATAGCTGGCATATGTGTGTAAATGTTACAGTTAAAGTGCAGAAATCAGTTAATGTGCACATTACCTAGCTAATCTGCAGATTAACTAGGGTGATCAGTTAAAGTGCAGAAAAATTGTTTCATTTCTCAAATTACCTAGGTAATCTGCAAATTACCTAGATAATCTGCACATTACCTACTAGGCACTAGTTAAAGTGCAAACAATGCACTTTAGCGGATAGATAGATAGATAGATAGATAGATATACACATATATACACACTAAAGGGAGTCCCATGGTTTTTCTTATGATAATCAGTTCATATCACTTTTATTTTATTTAGAGAGCCTGGGGCACTTTCTTCTGAAAATGGAGGTAAAAACAAAATCTTAAAGAGCAGTGCGGCGCACTTTATGCATCATTCATTGCCCAGACACACTTCAACTTCTTAACAAGTTTATAGTAGTTTTCCCCAAGGGTATAACAACTGCTCTCATTTTGCATTTATTAGCATCTTGGCCTCTACACTTCTAAGCATTGTATATTTCCCATTCTGCATTCTGAATTGTTACAGAATCGACTTCCCTGCAACCCATTGTGGAATTATGCAATGAACACAAATGTAAGAACATCGTACTGAGAATGTGAAATATCTGCCATTCTAGCTGTAATGTATCTGTGATAATACACTTGAAAAACAAATACACTTTCAAGCACTTTAGCTTTTTAGAAAAGTTTGTTTCTCTCATGTACAATGTTTATTGAAAAAGAAGCCGAAGAATGTTCCGATTTCGGCCGAGGGCAGATACGCTCCAGAGTGCTCTGTTCTAATCAGAGCCTCGGGCGCCGCAACTGAATCTGGGAACCTTACCATGGGTCTCAGCCCGCACGTCTTGAAATTCTCTGTCTGGGAAATTATCTATCGAATCTATAATAAATAGATAGATAGATTCGATAGATAATTTCCCAGACAGAGAATTTCAAGACGTGCGGGATGGGACCCATGGTAAGGTTCCCAGACGCAGTTGCGGCGCCCGAGGCTCTGATTAGAACAGAGCACTCTGGAGCGTATCTGCCCTCGGCCGAAATCAGAACATTCTTCATCTTCTTTTTCAATAAACAGTTTACATGAGAGAAACAAACTTTTCCAACTTTAACTACACGGAAGCAGTTAATGTGCACATTACCTAGGTAAAGTGCAGATTCTGAACTTTAACTGAGCAAATCAGTTAATCTGCAGATTAGCTAGGTAATGTGCACATTAACTGTGTAACATAGACACCAATTCAGCTCAGGATTGGCAGTGTTAGAGTGCAACCTTGGCAGATGACCCGGAATTCTGCCAATGAGGACGGAGATATATTGCTCAATAACCTCTATAAAAGAAGGGGAGAGCAGAAATCACTAGATATTATAAGCACACATGCATACATACACATAAACAGAACACTACCTATACAAATAGTCTGAGAAACATGTAGAAAGTAGGAAGCATTTGCTCTAATTGTTTTGTAGGACATATTAACATATATAAATTGTATCTAACAGCATTAAAACTACAATTAAAAATGTACCTGTTGGTAGTAGAGCAGCTGTATTATCCTGGTCAATCCTGGTTTTATATGAAAGTGCATAAAATGAACCTGCAATATTTACGAAGAAACTGAGAACATCTATGGAATACGTGCCAGAAAACATTATTGCAAAACAACTTAACAAAATAGTAAAATTTTCTTACAGTTAATTTCCTCTTCCAGAGTCATAGCTGCAGTACCAACTAGTGGGTATTATCAGATAGGAGGTTACCTGTAAAGAAATAAAAGGTTATGACCCCCCCCCCCCCCAGTAACTTCCTCCTTTGTCTCCGCCTATTCCATCTATATAGAAAATCTAACCACTATACTCTCAAGAAGTAAAAAGCACACAGACACAAGAATTCTGCCAACAAACATTTAATGGTTAGGAACTCTGAACTGCTGCTACGACTTAGAAAAAAAAAAAGAAAAGGACGATAAGAAAGTTTTGTTTCTCTTGTCGTCAAGCGGCAGTACCAGAATGTGGGAAGTAGCAAGCTATCACTAGGGAGAGAAATTTAACAGTTAACCACTGTTTGAGGTAGTTGGCTCCCAAAAACCCGAGAGGCCAAGACATCCATATGATAATATGTTCTAAAGCTATGAGATAAAGCTCATGTATTTTATCAACTCGCAAAAATAAAGAAATGAATGTATCTGAAAGGCCTAACTTAAATCCCACTTTAGTCAACAAAGCCAAGAGATGGAACCAATTCATGGTAGGAATTAACAATGCCTGATTCTCAATGATGTCTGTTTGTAGAGGAAGAGTCCAAGGCTGACCCAGGAACAGAGACAACACTTCTGAAAACCAAGCTCTGAGAGCCCAGTAAGAGATAATCATAGACACAGTAGTTTGACTTATTTTCCTTTGAATCCTTGGTGTCAGAGCTATAGGGGGAAACACAAATAACAGATAAAAATTCCATAGAACTGGCATGGGGATCTGAAATACCAGGATGTTCCTGCTTGCATAGCGATCCAAAAATGTCCATTGTCCTGTTGATTCTTGAAGCCATGAAATCTGCTGTAGGAAGGCCAAACCATAAAGTTAGCATTTGAAAGATTTTTCTGGAAAGAGACCAATCCTTTTGTGTGACTGATCTGTTGAGAAAAAAAAACAGCTAGCTTGTGACAGCCACGGACATGAACTACTGAAATCATAATCAGATGGTATTCTGCCCAGTAAAGACTTTTCTTGCACAGAAGGCCCAAAAAAAATATTTTGACTGTGTTCCTCCTTGTTTGTTTATATACATCACTGTTGCAGTACTGTCTGATTGAATCTGAATGACCTTGTCTTGAATATCTTACCCGAATCCTATAAGGGCTTTCCAGACATCATTTAACTCTCTGAAATTGGAATAATTATGCAGTGTTCTCCACAGAAGTTTTTGCAAGCTGGTTGGCATTATGAAGTATCGCTTTGCAACACTAACATTTTCTGTAGTTATTTAGAAATAGCTAATTTGTAGCCTAATATTGGCTTATTTAGCCGGGTGGTCACTAAAATCAGCCAGGTGGTATGCCCATTAAAAAGGTCCTGGTGAGAACACTGCTTACCTATCTTTGACCTACCCCAAGTGCCTTGAATCCATTTTCCTCCCATGGGAGCTCCCAAAACTTTTTGTTATGAATTTGTTGTTCTCATAGCCAGGCTGGAAACCTGCAGGGAACTCCCTGGGGCATAAACAGAGAAGAAATCCACCATCTCATGTCTTTCCTCTGCATAAGAGAAATTAAAAATAATTGATCCAGGAAATGTATCAACTAATCCGATCATTTTAGGACTTCTCCTTGAAGAGGACAAATGTGATGTTCTACCTACGCAACAGTTGAGTGTTTAATGTAACCTGATGGATTAATCTTAAGGTTGTTTATTTCTGCAAAAATCTTTAACCTTTAATTTTTTTGGAAGAAAAACCTTTTGACTAAGTGAGTCCAATTCTAGATATAAAAAGTGGCTTTCTGGACATTTGCCAGTGTTTAAGCCATCCGTGCCCTTAAAAAAGCTGTATGTTTAATGAAGATGAAAACAGAGACTTGCCGTATTTGCAAGAAGAAGATAATCATCAGTAAGGAAATTATATGGATACCTTGCTGTGACTGATAGCTAGACAAAAAACATTTTCTGCTTCTTACATCTACAGGCATATGTAGATTGGCATCTTTTTTAGTCCAAAGAAGCCATAAAGTTGCCCTGTTGCAAAATCTGAATAGTCAACAGAATATACTCTATTCTGAATTTTCTTTTCACTACATATAAATTACTTTCTTAAGGTGTAGGATACACCAAAAAAGATCCCTCTTGTTTTTGAGCAAAAAATAAATAAATATGTGGAATAATTCCCCCCGTGCCATTTTTCTTCTGAAACAGGCTCTTAAACCTCTTGAAGCAAAAGAGGCATCTGAATAAATGTGCTCTTCTGTCCAATTGAGGATTGACTGGAGATTAAGAATGTTTTTGCTGGAGACCAAACTTGTTTTGTTTTAATTACCTGAATGCACAAACACCCAAATGTCAGAAGTAGTTTTTTTCCCCCATTTCCGAGAAAACGTTTAAAGCCACCATCCTACAGCTTGACTGATGTCATAACTTTTTTGACGATGTCTTATCCTTGAGATTTCTTGTCAAAAAAACCCTCTGTCTTCTAAAGCAAAGCCTGAAGCTAGGCCTGAGATCAAACATTGCTCTTTTCTAAGATCATCTCTTTCTTGAGAAAGTGTTTTCTTCCCTTCTGCTAGCTGCTGCTGCAATAAATCCTGTAACTCTTTTCAAAAAAAGTATCGCTGATTAAAAAAACAAAGCCAGACAGCCCTTCTAGCCACAGAAGAGAAGCCCATAGCTCTAAGAGGGAGCTTGAGAGATTCTAAGGTAGCACATTTTAAGAAGATTTAGAATCTAAAATAATTTGTGGTAACTCAATCCATAAGATATGTGCTCTTGCATTTGAAGAAGCTACAATCAAATATTTTAACAGTGAAGCTAAAGTGAAAAAAAAAAAATTTGTAAACAAGTCTCAATTTTTTATATCCATTGGATCCTTTAGATCAGAAAGGTATCCAATAGGAAGTGGTTTCTTTTTTTTTTTTGCTTAAATGGGCAATAGGCATATCCACTTTAGGAATAGCTGCAAAATAATTTTCTATTTCAGTAGTAATTGGAAAAATAACTTTAAATCTTTGCATTAAAAAGGGAGAAGAGGGGGGGGGGCGTGGCTAGGAAGCAGCCATGACTAGTCGCAAATAATGAAGTTCCCTGAACAATCCTACTAATCCATCAATTATCCATGCAGATATATATATATATATATATATATATATATATATATATATATATATATATATATCATCTTACTTCACATTTGGGATGCTCAGCTACCTCACAACGTGGTGATTCTGGCATACCAAGATTACTTCATCTGTGCTCTCATGGACCCGATTTAGCCCGCAGGGACCTTACGTGGAGGCCTTCACTTGAGCTCTCATCACCCCCCCCCTGTACCCGGGCTAGAGCGGCTATTGATCTGCTAGAAAATGGAGTCCACCCTAGCTATACTTCTTAATTTGATCATAGAGGAGGGCCACCATTTACAGATACAAGCGCTTCTCATAAAGCTGGATCTGCAGATGCGAAGTAATTTTAATGAACTCACAAATATAATCAGAGACCCATGTGTCTAAGGAGTTATCGGTGTACCTAAGATGGTGAGAGAGGGGATGATATCCTGCAGTATACAGAACCAAAAATCGCTGCAAATATCCCTTATTACACAGCAGATAAAAATCAGAGCTGTCTACTACAGTCTGGAAAGATCGAAGTGGTAATGAAATTTACCTCAAAAAGTAGAAAAAAGAAATAAGTGCGCAAAAAATAATGCTGAAGTAAACAGGAAAAAAGGGGGGATATCAGCAATTAAAATACCTAACTTAAAAATTTTTATATCTAAAGATTAAAACTAAAATAACTCGATTAGAAGGCTAATATGTTTTCACACTTTAGGGGTATTGTTTTCACTCCAAAACAGTATATGATTATAACCCCGAAAACAACACACACATAGATAAAAGTATTTTAAAATCACAATTTATAATTTTCATAAGCACAAATCAGATAATTCATATATATCTCTCTCTAATATTTATTATTTCACAAAGACACAAAATTAAAAAACAAATAATCCTAACAAAAAATTCATATAAATCTCTAATATTTATTTTGTAGAATCAAATCTACTAAGGACCGGTCCTAATTCCTAAAACTATTACACAAAAGAATCAAACAAATAAAAATACAGATACAAAAAACTAGTTTAAAAGTTGATGCAATCGATCAAACCAATGTACTAAAATAAAATGTTGCTATTTCATATAGATGGAAACTCTGTAGACAGGCTCCCAAAATGATATCCAAAATTGGGTATCCTTCGTAGGCTATCCGTAAAACAAAGTATGCAATGGCGGTCTTCTGATTTCTTCCAATTTGTTTGGAGTGGCGTCTAGATAGAACACAGAAATGTCCGCTTGAGATAGACGTTTACAGGGAGTGCAGAATTATTAGGCAAGTTGTATTTTTGAGGATTAATTTTTATTATTGAACAACAACCATGTTCTCAATGAACCCAAAAAACTCATTAATATCAAAGCTGAATATTTTTGGAAGTAGTTTTTAGTTTGTTTTTAGTTATAGCTATTTTAGGGGGATATCTGTGTGTGCAGGTGACTATTACTGTGCATAATTATTAGGCAACTTAACAAAAAACAAATATATACCCATTTAAATTATTTATTTTTACCAGTGAAACCAATATAACATCTCAACATTCACAAATATACATTTCTGACATTCAAAAACAAAACAAAAACAAATCAGTGACCAATATAGCCACCTTTCTTTGCAAGGACACTCAAAAGCCTGCCATCCATGGATTCTGTCAGTGTTTTGATCTGTTCACCATCAACATTGCGTGCAGCAGCAACCGCAGCCTCCCAGACACTGTTCAGAGAGGTGTACTGTTTTCCCTTCTTGTAAATCTCACATTTGATGATGGACCACAGGTTCTCAATGGGGTTCAGATCAGGTGAACAAGGAGGCCATGTCATTAGATTTTCTTCTTTTATACCCTTTCTTGCCAGCCACGCTGTGGAGTACTTGGACGCGTGTGATGGAGCATTGTCCTGCATGAAAATCATGTTTTTCTTGAAGGATGCAGACTTCTTCCTGTACCACTGCTTGAAGAAGGTGTCTTCCAGAAACTGGCAGTAGGACTGGGAGTTGAGCTTGACTCCATCCTCAACCCGAAAAGGCCCCACAAGCTCATCTTTGATGATACCAGCCCAAACCAGTACTCCACCTCCACCTTGCTGGCGTCTGAGTCGGACTGGAGCTCTCTGCCCTTTACCAATCCAGCCACGGCCCATCCATCTGGCCCATCAAGACTCACTCTCATTTCAGTAACACATATAGTCTATATCCCTAGGGGGATGGAGACTGAAAGAATGCACTTAGGTAGCACTTCAGTTCCCAAAGAAAAGGTTGTAATTTGAATGAAATTTCAATAATTACCACTAGAAACCAAAGGGTTGAGGGGGGGGGGGAATTTAAAACATAACTTTTATTAACACTGTACTGGATAAAAGAATTTGTTGTGTAAATGTGTGCACTTTAAAAACACATAACAGCTCGACAAATAATGAAAATGGCTCACAGTATCTTGTTGGTAAATTACCTCGGACCTAAAGTATTGCTGGAATATGCACGTATTGGATTTAGTGCATCTATCGAGTAAACAATATACTCTTATCCATCAATGTAACGCACCACCTTAAGATTCAAAATTCCTTCATGCAATTATTAATATATAAGATTGAGAAGCCGTATAAAGAATGCACATTAGTTTGGTAAAGTGGTTACTTAGGAGACTATATCTAGAAGGGGGATATTGGTTTCTATCCCTTATTGTTATCTTCTTAGATACTAAAGCTATCCCGCAATAGTTGGAGGTCAATAGTATAGGGACTTGTATCTCAAAGAAATAATTCTAAATGTTGTATAGAATTATACTTATTTTAGGAAATATTAAGGGAGGTAGACTTTTCCATATGCATGAATCATTCACTCCTTCTGTTGGAATACTCAGTCCCCAATAATTTAAAGTTCTAAAATACGGATAGGTCTCAATTCTGATCTACTCATTCATATTGTGGTAGATTATACTGTTTAAACATATGTAGGGTTAATAATACACATTCACCTTTCCATTTTATTATTCAATGGAATATGGAGAATGGCTAAGATTGCCTGAACATATGTACTTATGTATACAATATACTTAGGCTGATGTTGTACCATAAATTCTAGATGGATTTAATTCATGTATAACATATGAAGGTGCTTAATGTACTGTAGCGCAACTTATCTCAAGGGTTAGCGTTTTGATAAATAATGGTGTTCATGTTTCACCCGTTATGAACTTCAATGATTATCGTCTGGATTAACACTGATGGATAATTATCATGTGACTTAAAAATTTACAATTAGTGACATTTGTTATCAGGCTTTACTAATCGGCTGTTGTATCAGATAGCCTTGCACAGTGGCTTAATAATTCTGTTAAGTTAGTGCTCGCCCACTTGTTTGCAAATATTTGTGGACTGCTTTAAATTGCGGCTGTCACCTCATATATTATGATGTTATAAATGTAATAATTAAGATAGCTAAGGTGAGACAGTCTCACCGCTATAGAGTATGCTTCAGCACAGTGACTAGCCTCTAAAACATACGGTGTTCAACCTTGACATATGAGGGGCACTGTTTTGGGTATTTAGCTTAGTGATTTGTTCTGGTTTGCGTGCAGTAATGCTTACGAATATAGAATACCATTTATAAACAACTTTCAAGTGCTCTATTTTCAAACGGCCCACACCAATAAATATGTCTGCAGCCAGCAGTTACAGTTAAATATACGTAATATTGTCCTCAATGCACTAGCTGGAGCTGTCAATGTGAGCGACTAACAGTTATAACTTTATAATAGTAACAGGTAACTCCCCCTTGGCGTATGCCGAAGCAGCCACTGTAGGGGACTAGCAATTGTAATTTTTTGGGGATTAACCAGTAACTTGCCCTTAAACATGTGTCACTATCAATTAAGGATAATACTAGAAATACTGATAAGGTCCTTTAAATTAAACAAGTTGCCACTGAATTCTTAAACTAATTCGAGTTTTGTTATGCCATTAAAAAAGAAAACAGGGTATTAACAGATACCCATCCCTAACATGTTTCGCCGATAGCGTTTCGGCTTTTTCAAAGGTGACGCGCGCCGGCGTCTGAGGGTATTTAAATGTGTGGACATCAGCCCATTGGTTTAGCTTGGACCAATCATAAGACTCTGAAGGCTAAAGGAGGCGTAATCTGAACGTGATTGACATCAGTAAGTGAAAAATTTTTTACCGTACTCTATAATGAACATTGGTTAACTGAGTGACAAGAATTTGGTAGCATAACACACAGTAAAATATACTGTTCAAAGCGGATTTTGTATAGAATCTTGCTGAGCTTGTAAAATGTTCATGTGTTATCTTAGAAGCGTATACACATATCCTTACATTTAAAGGATTTTCAGAATGAAGTATACTACTCAAAGTGAATTTAATATTTTATTCTTGCCCAAAGTCATAGAGCGTTCGTCAGTTGTACCAAACATCTTTGTATATACTCGAAAGTTCACATATTATAATTTAAAGTTTTATCACGGAGTCCAGATCTTACTGTCTGTATTACGACAGTCTACATGTTTATTTTTGCATTAGAACTATTCTAAAATTACTTTGATAGAAACTGTAGTTTAGTATTAAGATTACTTTGCTTGGGTGGGAATAAAAATGTTATTATCAGACTTCTTACGTTCGTGATTAAAGAGTGAAGTTTTTTTTATTTTTTTATTTTTTTGTGAAATGCTACATCTAGGGATTATGTGAGTGAAAGATGCAGTGTATGAGGTAATTGGTGGATGAACATAATGATAATAATGTTGTCGATGGGGTGGTGCAAAAATGGAGGAATTAAAAGAATATATACTTAAATCTGATTTAAGCCAAATTCCTGGCCACAAGATGTAAGTGATCCTAAGTAACAATGGAGGTGTAATAATATATATGGTGAAACAGTGTGTGTTGGGTTTTAATAAGTGTCATAAAAAAAAAAAAAAAAAGGAAGATTTGGATGTGAAAAATGTAAAAATGTGTAGCATTAAATAGTCATAATTGCAGTTAAGATTATTTTATACTGCTTGGTGACAGCTGGGTTCATAAATTGTGATATAGTTATTATTGTGAAATCAACATAAAGGGGGGGAAGAGTGATACACAGTGATGAATTCGCAAACACTAATAAAAATAAGAGTGAATATAAACGTGAAGTGTTGGAGGGAGTGATGTGAAAATCCATCAGGATTTATGGTTGAATAAGTGATATAATGTTTCAGTCATTATTTTGTGATTTATATTTTGTGCTGAGTGATTTGTGTTAGGCATACTGTTCATAAATTGGTATAAAACAAATGTCATTTTGTAACATCTGTACTGTTTGATATCTTTACTATAAATTTAGTACGTTGGTTGGCAAAGTTAATTATACATGCCAATGATGATCTGTTCGTTCATATGAACATAGAGTAATTGTTCTGTTCATTCATGCCTTTAGGATATACACTATCCATTAAGTATATCCACTTAGCTTCTGCTTTGAGTAGCGCTGTTTCCAGATCGCCTCCTCTTAGTCCCAAGGAGATCTTCTGAATTCCGAAGCACTTTAATTCAGAGGTTTTAGATTGGTGGTATTTAAAGAAGTGAGAAGCTACGGATGCGATTTTTTTGTTTTTCGATAGATCTTTCGGGGCATTGCGAATATTTCGCAGATGTTCCATTAGTCGAGTATGTAAGGTTCTCGTGGTCATACCAATGTATATTCTGGGACATTTACACTTGAGAACATATATTACTCCACTTGAATTGCAATTGATATAACTCTTGATGTGGTGGTGTTTACCAAACCTATCAATGATGGATTTCTTTTTAGCCATGTTACCACACGAGGAGCAGTTGCCACACAAGAACGAACCTCGTTCTGCCGGTCTAGTTTTAGTGGTTTTTTGTACAAAGTGGCTGGGGCTAAGCATTTCCTTTAAATTTCTGCTTCTCCTATAGCTTAGTTGTACACTATCTCCTATTACATCTTTAAGGAGGGGGTCAGCTTGTAGTATATGCCAGTTGTTGTTGATTATATTCACAATTTGATGCGTTTGCTGACTGTACGTTAAAACTAGTCTGGTTTTGTTGTCACCTTTTTTGTTTTTAATAATTCAGATCTTGCAGTCTTTAATGCTCTAGTTTTAGCCTTGTGAATAGATCTCTTACTGTAGCCTCTTAACAGTAAACGGTTTTCCAATTCTGTGGCTCTCATCTTGAAGGTCTCGTCTTGTGAGCAATTTCTCCTTAATCTCAAAAATTCTCCAACTGGTAGAGATTTTGTAGTGTTGGGTGCATGGGCACTGGTAGCATATAGGACATTGTTAGTGGCTGTTTCTTTTCGATACAAGTCTGTGCTTAGAGAGCCATCCTCTTCCTTACTGATTAGTAGATCCAGGAAGGAGATATTTTTCTGACTTTTGTGATGAGTTAATCGGATGTTCAAGTTGTTCTGATTTAACTTCAGTAGAAAGGTATCTAGATCTTTTTCAGTACCTTCCCAAAGGAAGAGGATGTCGTCTATGTATCGAATCCACACTGGGATCTTGTCTGAGTATTCATCATTTGTATCACAGAATACTGTGGTTTGCTCCCACCACCCCAGGAATAAATTTGCGTAGGTGGGGGCACAAGCCGTGCCCATGGCAGTACCCTGGGTTTGGAGGTAGAATTTATTGTTGAAGAGAAAATAGTTTTTGGTTAATACAAATTTGAGCAGATTGAGTGTGAATTGGTTATGGCCAGGGCTTTCATCAGATGACATATTGAGAAAATATTGAATAGCATGCAATCCTAGTTTGTGATCAATGCTGGTATACAGGGATTCCACGTCACAAGAGACTAGCAAGGTGTTTTTGGAAATATTAATATCCTGTATTATTTGTAGTACTTCCATGGTGTCTTTCACATAGGAAGATAGCTGTGTCAGAAATGGTCTTAATCTTAAATCTACATATTGACTCGCCTTTTCTGTCATGTTTTCATTGCCCGAAACGATGCGTCTACCAGGTGGTTTTTGGCTATTTTTATGGACTTTAGGGATTAAATAGAATGTTGCGACTTTTGGATGTGCGATAGTCAGGAACTTCTTTTCCTTGGTGTTGATTAGGCCATTTTTAAAGGCTGAGTCGATCAATTTATTGTATTGCGCGTGGGTTGCTCCACAGTTCTTTATAGCAGATTTTATTCTTCAATTGGAGATTGGCCTCTTCCAGATACATTTCTATTGGCCATATTACGATGTTGCCACCCTTGTCAGCATTGCGGATTATGACATCATTCCAGGATTCCATTTCAGACAGAGTATCTCTTTCCTTTTTAGATAGATTTTGATGTTTAGCAGTAATATCCAGCTTGTTGATACTTTGACATACAATTTGGTTGAAGACTTCTATGTTTGGGCATGTATTATTGGGAGGAACGTATTTTGATTTAGTTTTCAGCGTCTTTCGCCAGTTAGGCCTTTCGCTTTCCTCTTGTTCTGAATTAGGATCGTTTAATATTTGTATGGATTCCAATTCGTCTTCAGTCCAGTCAACAGATGACATATCTGGTTCTTTATTGGAGAAATGTCTTTTTAGAAGAAGCTTGCGCAGAAACAGTTGTATATCTTTAACTGCCTCGAATTTGTCCAGATTATTATGTGGGCAGAAGGAAAAGCCTTTAGATAGCACATTGATGTGAAGAGAGGTTAGAGTCCGATTAGATAGATTTATAATTCTTAGTTTCTCATCCTTATTTGGGAGAATGGGCTCGGATTTCTTTTGGGTGGTTTGTTTGTCTGTTGTTTGTCTTTCTGGTTCTTTTTGTTTCTGGTTTGTCTTTTGTTTTTTCCACCCGCCTCTTCTGGTGGTTCGGAATCGGTACTTGAGTCTTCTTCTAAAAAAGACTTTCTTTTTCTGTTTTCTACTATATTTGTATTGCTGGAGGTGGATGGTTGAGGTACTCTTTCTTGATCATTGTTGTCTGCGTCATCATTGTCTGTATCAGATATATCGGTTTCAACTATATTAACTCTTCTCTGGGATCTGAAGTTAGTTACATTGGTTTTATTTCGCCATTTGTATACTTTATTGTTGTTGAAATCCTGTATATCTCTTTGTAACTATTTTCGGGAAATGAGTTCACAGGGGATGTCAGAGTGAACTCATATCCCGAAAATATTGTTGATGAAAATAAGACACTGTAAGTTATTATTTTCCCTCAGATTAATCTGCCAATGATTTCCTAACGTTTATAGATCGTGTGTCTGCAGTCAGTTAATATATCCAGCTCTTCTTCCATGAACAAGTGATATTGGAGTGAGCGTATCCACTTGACACTAGTGTGAAGGTGTTTTCTTTTTGGCGCCTTTCTGACCATTCCCCAGGGCTATTCCGCTTAGTCGGCTGTTGACCGAGGCTGTGAGAGGAGCCTGGGTAAGAATCAGCCTACAACGGGACCCCTTTGCTGAGGAGAGTCGGGCACGGCGCTGATCATCCGGTACTAATGTGTAAGTACCGATAATTGTTTGTTGAATTATTCTAAACGTCTATCTCAAGCGGACATTTCTGTCTTCTATCTAGACGCCACTCCAAAAAAATTGGAAGACATCAGAAGACCGCCATTGCATACTTTGTTTTACGGATAGCCTGCGAAGGATACCCAATTTTGGATATCATTTTGGGAGCCTGTCTACAGAGTTTCCATCTATATGAAATAGCAACATTTTATTTTAGTACATTGGTTTGATCGATTGTATCAACTTTTAAACTAGTTTTTTTGTATCTGTATTTTTATTTGTTTGATTCTTTTGTGTAATAGTTTTAGGAATTAGGACCGGTCCTTAGTAGATTTGATTCTACAAAATAAATATTAGAGATTTATATGAATTTTTTGTTAGGATTATTTGTTTTTTTAATTGTGTGTCTTTGTGAAATAATAAATATTAGAGAGAGATATATATGAATTATCTGATTTGTGCTTATGAAAATTATAAATTGTGATTTTAAAATACTTTTATCTATGTGTGTGTTGTTTTCGGGGTTATAATCACATAATCATATACTGTTTTGGAGTGAAAACAATACCCCTAAAGTGTGAAAACATATTAGCCTTCTAATCGAAATTAGAGTTATTTTAGTTTTAATCTTTAGATATAAAAAATTTTAAGTTAGGTATTTTAATTGCTGATATCCCCCCTTTTTTTCCTGTTTACTTCAGCATTATTTTTTGCGCACTTATTTCTTTTTTCTACTTTTTGTTCATTTTTGGAGGTTTTATTGGGAATCCTCCTTGTATATAAGTGTCTGTATCAGGTCATATTTGTGCTGGTCTCTAACCGTTTCAATGAAATTTACCTCACCTAAATGGGAACCAGGAAATCTCTAACACACTGCTAGATATGGCGCTGCCACAGCAGAATAGTCCTCATACAGAATCCTCCCTTGCCGAAACTCAGGATGGTACGGCAGGCCTCCTGATACACAGTTATAATACTACAAATGCAAGGAGGGTAGACAGCCAGACCCTAGCAGCACAGAGAGAACGAGGAGGCTCCCGGAAATACACTGTAAGCTATGGGAAACAATGGACTATAAAGACACAGGACGTATGTTTGTTTGGGCTCACTTATATGCGGCAATCTCACTTGTCCAATGGCGGTCCCTATCCCATTTGACCCAGACTCTATCCCAGTCCTATTATCTACAAGTTAAGACCCAGTTTGTAGCTTCTGGAGTGGGTTGAGCAGAATTTATAAAAAACGGATCCCCCTCAGTTACATAGTTAAGCTAGTGCATTTTATGTTAGCAATGTTGTGATACCCAACTCCAGTTTCTGCTTTTATTTTTGTATGCATATACATAATTTCATTTATGTGAATATAGGTTTATAATCTTTTGTAATACTAGATATGGTTTTACTGTGCTGTGATAAAGTTTTACTATACTAATTTAAAGCCCATCAGCAGCTACTCATTTTAGTTCTCCCTATTACTGCTCTGATATAATTCTAGATATCCATATTCCGTCCATGTCAATTAGACCTATACTGTGGTAATCTCTCCTTTTATAACAGTTACTCTCCAAGTTATTATATAGGCAGTTTGATTTGCTATATATTTACCTACTATATAGTTGTTAATGTCTCTGTAATATGAATCTGCTATAGCTGAATCCAGTGTACTTCACTAGTTCCATATTTCATGGGCTGCCAACTTTATTATAAACCATATAGCTGAGACATACTAAGCTCTAACAGAAGCCCTTCTTACCTACAACTTGCCAAATAATGTCTGTACTTAAAGATCTGTAAGTGTCCTGTTACATAACAAGCAAAAGCATATCTAGAAAGAAATATAAGGGCATTGATACACTCATACTGCATTCTAGTCTATGCAATATAATTTTATTGTAACTGGCTCAGGTTTTCTATAGCTTGTTAAACATATTTTATCTTATGTATTCCTAAAGCCTCCTAGATTTCCCTTTGTGGTACTTTATTATTATCTCATGTTATTTCAGATTAAGCTATTATACATAGGTGAAAGTTAGTTATCTCTTGTTAGTTTTTGGTTATATGTTGCACTAAAATAATATATCAGAATCTAGTATACCCTATGCTAGTCTAATGGCCAAAGAGCAGCCTTTGCCATAACTACATCCTGACATATCTCTAATTACTGCAGAGCACCATGAGTGCCCAGCTCAGTATTTACCACTTCTCTAATATATAAAGGAAAAAAGAGGTTCCTGATATAGATGTCATAATTTTTCCTCCACATAGGCTCCTATTATTGTAACACTATGATGTCCTTGTGCGTATATAAGGTCTTGTTATGACTATTGACTCTGTGACAAGACAAATGTTATTTACTGTATATTGCTAAAAACCTCAAAAGATTATTGAAGAAAAAAAAAAAAAAAAAAAAAAAAAGGGAGAAGAGAGAAGTGGAAGAAAAAACATTTAGTCCTTTGAGAAGTGGAGGATCCAAGACTACAGTAACTTCTTTCAATTTAACTGATGAATATTATCATTCTGAAAATTGACTTTTTCCATAATCCACCTCATCTGAAGAAAATTTAGAAATAAGAATAGTATCTTCAAAATCTAATTCAGAAGACTACTCTTCCTCTAAATCCATACAAAATCTATTTGAATCAGAACCAAGCCCAGAAATACTAGGATCATGAGAAACTGATTGAATGGCTGCTTGTCTCATATCAGAAAAAGGTTTTGTAGATTATCCTGCAACCATAAAACAAATGCAACATCTGATTTTTTTGGCAGCATATCCAACATCTTTTAAACAATGATTATACAATCCATCTGGAAAAAGTTTTGAACAGGAGTTACATGACAAATACTTTGCTTAGACGTAGTATTCCCTTTCTAATCTGAAACTTCAGTAAAAGTGGAAATCCTAAAAACAAGACAAGCAAAAACTACAATAAACACTGCTAATATTTTTCCAAAAAACATTTTAGAAAGCCAAAAAAAAAAAAAAAATATATATAATTTATGCTTACCTGATAAATTCATTTCTCTTGTAGTGTAGTCAGTCCACGGGTCATCCATTACTTATGGGATTATATCTCTTCCCTAACAGGAAGTGCAAGAGGATCACCCAAGCAGAGCTGCTATATAGCTCCTCCCCTCATACGTCATATCCAGTCATTCGACCGAAACCATACGAGAAAGGAGAAACTATAGGGTGCAGTGGTGACTGGAGTTTAATTAAAATTTAAACCTGCCGTAAAAAAACAGGGCGGGCCGTGGACTGACTACACTACAAGAGAAATGAATTTATCAGGTAAGCATAAATTATATTTTCTCTTGTTAAGTGTAGTCAGTCCACGGGTCATCCATTACTTATGGGATACCAATACCAAAGCTAAAAGTACACGGATGACGGGAGGGACAAGGCAGGATCTTTACACGGAAGGAACCACTGCCTGAAGAACCTTTCTCCCAAAAACAGCCTCCGAAGAAGCAAAAGTGTCAAATTTGGAAAAAGTGTGAAGTGAAGACCAAGTTGCAGCCTTGCAAATCTGTTCAACAGAGGCCTCATTCTTAAAGGCCCAGGTGGAAGCCACAGCTCTAGTAGAATGAGCTGTAATCCTTTCAGGAGGCTGCTGTCCAGCAGTCTCATAGGCTAAGCGTATTATGCTACGAAGCCAAAAAGAGAGAGAGGTAGCCGAAGCCTTTTGACCTCTCCTCTGTCCAGAGTAAACGACAAACAAGGAAGAAGTTTGACGAAAATCTTTAGTTGCCTGCAAATAAAACTTCAGGGCACGGACAACGTCCAGATTGTGCAAAAGTCGTTCCTTCTTTGAAGAAGGGTTAGGACACAATGATGGATCAACAATCTCTTGATTGATATTCCTGTTAGTGACTACCTTAGGTAAGAACCCAGGTTTAGTACGCAGAACTACCTTGTCTGAATGAAAAATCAGATAAGGGGAGTCACAATGTAAGGCAGATAACTCAGAGACTCTTCGAGCCGAGGAAATAGCCATCAAAAACAGAACTTTCCAAGATAACAGCTTGATATCAACGGAATGAAGGGGTTCAAACGTAAAGCCTTGCAGAACTTTAAGAACTAAGTTTAAGCTACACGGCGGAGCAACAGTCTTAAACACAGGCTTAATCCTTGAACCCGGGCCGCCTGGGTGAAAACCAGGAATCCTAACCGCTAGACCATATGGGAGTTATACTGCTAAAGCTTGACAAAAAGCCTGAACGTCTGGAACTTCTGCCAGACGTTTGTGCAGAAGGATAGACAGAGCTGAAATCTGTCCCTTTAACGAACTAGCAGATAAACCCTTTTCTAAACCCTCTTGTAGAAAAGACAATATCCTAGGAATCCTAACCTTACTCCATGAGTAACTCTTGGATTCACACCAATATAAATATTTACGCCATATTTTATGGTAAATTTTCCTGGTAACAGGTTTCCTAGCCTGTATTAAGGTATCAATAACTGACTCCGAGAATCCACGCTTTGATAGAATCAAGCGTTCAATCTCCATGCAGTCAGCCTCAGAGAAACTAGATTTGGATGTTTGAAAGGACCCTGAACCAGAAGGTCCTGTCTCAGAGGCAGAGACCATGGTGGACAGGACGACATGTCCACTAGATCTGCATACCAGGTCCTGCGTGGCCACGCAGGCGCTATTAGAATCACCGATGCCTGTTTGATCCTGGCAATCAATAGAGGAAGCATCGGGAATGGTGGAAACACATAAGCCATGTTGAAGACCCAAGGGGCTGTCAGAGCATCTATCAGCACCGCTCCCGGGTCCCTGGACCTGGATCCGTAACAAGGAAGCTTGGCGTTCTGGCGAGACGCCATGAGATCCAGATCTGGTTTGCCCCAACGATGAATCAGTTGGGCAAAGACCTCCGGATGAAGTTCCCACTCCCCCGGATGAAAAGTCTGGCGACTTAGAAAATCCGCCTCCCAGTTCTCCACGCCTGGGATGTGGATCGCTGACAGGTGGCAAGAGTGAGACTCTGCCCAGCGAATTATCTTTGAGACTTCCATCATCGCTAGGGAACTCCTGGTTCCTCCTTGATGATTGATGTAAGCCACAGTCGTGATGTTGTCCGACTGAAATCTGATGGACCTCAGAGTTGCTAACTGAGGCCAAGCCAGAAGAGCATTGAAAATTGCTCTTAACTCCAGAATTTTTATTGGAAGGAGTCTCTCTTCCTGAGTCCATGATCCCTGAGCCTTCAGGGAATTCCAGACTGCGCCCCAACCTAGAAGGCTGGCGTCTGTTGTTACAATCGTCCAATCTGGCTTGCGGAAGGGCATCCCCTTGGACAGATGTGGCCGAGAAAGCCACCATAGAAGAGAATCTCTGGTCTCTTGATCCAGATTTAGCAGAGGGGACAAATCTGAGTAATCCCCATTCCACTGACTTAGCATGCACAATTGCAGCGGTCTGAGATGCAGGCGCGCAAATGGCACTATGTCCATTGCCGCTACCATTAAGCCGATTACCTCCATGCACTGAGCCACTGACGGGTGTTGAATGGAATGAAGGACACGGCAAGCATCTAGAAGTTTTGATAACCTGGCCTCTGTCAGGTAAATTTTCATCTCTACAGAATCTATAAGAGTCCCTAGGAAGGGAACTCTTGTAAGTGGCAATAGAGAACTCTTTTCCACGTTCACCTTCCACCCATGCGACCTCAGAAATGCCAGAACTACCTCTGTATGAGACTTGGCAGTTTGAAAACTTGACGCTTGTATCAGAATGTCGTCTAGGTACGGGGCTACCGCTATGCCTCGCGGTCTTAGTACCGCCAGAAGTGATCCCAGAACCTTTGTAAAGATTCTTGGAGCCGTAGCTAACCCGAAGGGAAGAGCTACAAACTGGTAATGCCTGTCTAGGAAGGCAAATCTTAGATATCGGTAATGATCCTTGTGAATCGGTATGTGAAGGTAGGCATCCTTTAAATCCACTGTGGTCATGTACTGACCCTCTTGGATCATGGGTAGGATGGTTCGAATAGTTTCCATTTTGAACGATGGAACTCTTAGGAATTTGTTTAGGATCTTTAAGTCCAAGATTGGTCTGAAGGTTCCCTCTTTCTTGGGAACCACAAATAGATTTGAATAAAATCCTTGCCCGTGTTCCGACCGCGGAACTGGGTGGATCACCCCCATTAGTAAGAGGTCTTGAACACAGCGTAGAAACGCCTCTTTCTTTATTTGATTTGCTGATAACCTTGAAAGATGAAATCTCCCTTGTGGAGGAGAAGCTTTGAAGTCCAGAAGATATCCCTGAGATATGATCTCCAACGCCAAGGGATCTTGGACATCTCTTGCCCAAGCCTGGGCAAAGAGAGAAAGTCTGCCCCCCACTAGATCCGTTTCCGGATAGGGGGCCCTCACTTCATGCTGTCTTAGGGGCAGCAGCAGGTTTTCTGGCCTGCTTGCCCTTGTTCCAGGACTGGTTAGCTTTCCAGCCCTGTCTGTAGGCGAGCAACAGCTCCTTCCTGTCTTGGAGCGGAGGAAGTTGATGCTGCTCCTGCCTTGAGGTTACGAAAGGCACGAAAATTAGACTGTTTAGCCCTTGGTTTGGCCCTGTCTTGAGGCAGAGCATGGCCCTTACCTCCAGTAATGTCAGCGATAATTTCTTTCAAGCCGAGCCCGAATAAGGTCTGCCCTTTGAAAGGAATATTAAGCAATTTAGATTTAGAAGTTACATCAGCTGATCAGGATTTAAGCCACAGCGCTCTGCGCGCTTGGATGGCGAATCCGGAGTTCTTAGCCGTAAGTTTGGTTAAGTGTACGACGGCATCAGAAACAAATGAGGTTAGCTAGCTTAAGGGCTTTAAGCTTGTTCATAATTTCATCCAATAGAGCTGTGCGAATGGTCTCTTCCAGAGACTCAAAACCAGAATGCCTCCGCCGCAGTGACAGGCGCAATGCATGCAAGGGGTTGTAAGATAAAACCTTGTTGAACTAACATTTTCTAAGGTAACCCTCTAACTTTTTATCCATTGGATCTGAAAAAGCACAGCTCTCCTCCACCGGGATAGTGGTGCGCTTAGCCAAAGTAGAAACTGCTCGCTCCACCTTAGGGACCGTCTGCCATAAGTCCCGTGTGGTGGCGTCTATTGGAAACATTTTTCTAAATATAGGAGAGGGTGAAAAGGGCACACCGGGTTTATCCCACTCCTTGTTAACAATTTCTGTAAGCCTTTTAGGTATAGGGAAAAACGTCAGTACACACCGGTACCGCAAAATATTTATCCAGCCTACATACTTTCTCTGTAATTGCAACCGTGTTACAATCATTCAGAGCCGCTAATACCTCCCCTAGCAATACACGGAGGTTCTCAAGCTTAAATTTAAAATTAGAAATCTCTGAATCCCAGTCTGCCTGGATCAGATCCGTTACCCACAGAATGAAGCTCTCCGTCCTCATGTTTCTGCAAATTGTGACGCAGTGTCAGACATGGCTCTACCATTATCAGCGCACTCTGTTCTTACTCCAGAGTAATCGCGCTTACCTCTTAATTCTGGCAATTTTAGATAGTACTTCTGTCATAACAGTAGCCATGTCTTGCAGAGTGATTTGTATGGGCCGCCCTGATGTACTTGGCGCCACAATATCACGCACCTCCTGAGCGGTGAGGCGAAGGTACTGACACGTGAGGAGAGTTAGTCGGCATAACTTCCCCCTCGTTGTCTGGTGATAATTTCTTACATGCAAAGTTAGACTTTTATTCAAAGTAACATCAATACATTGAGTGCACAAATTTCTGTTGGGCTCCACATTGGCCTTTAAACATAGTGAACAGACAGATTCATCTGTATCAGACATGTTTAAACAGACTAGCAATAAGATTAGCAAGCTTGGAAATAATTTCAATAAATTTACAAGCAATATAAAGAATGCTACTGCGCCTTTAAGAAGCACAAAAAACTGTCACAGTTGAAATAACGATGAAACAAATTAGTTATAGCAACCAAATTTTTACAGTAAGTGTATAAAGTTAGCAGAGGAATGCACCCACCAGCAAAGGATGATTAACCCCCTGATACCCAAAAACGGATAACAAATATATTAATTAACGTTTTTTATCACAGTCAAACACACTGTCACAGGTCTGCTGTGACTGATTACCTCCCTCAAAACTAGCTTTGAAGACCCCTGAGCTCTGTAGAGACGTCCTGGATCATGAGGATGAAAGAGGAAGACTGTGAATGAATTTTTGCTGCGCAAAAAAGCGCTAAAATAGGCCCCTCCCACTCATATTACAACAGTGGAGAAGCTCAGTAAACTGTTTCTATGCAGAAAAAACGACAGCCATGTGGTAAAAATCATGCCCCATAAGTTTTATCACCAAGTACCTCACAAAAAAAACGATTAACATGCCAGTAAACGTTTTATATATTTTAAAGTTATGAAGTATTATTAATCAGCCTGCTGCCAGTCGCTTTTACTGCAGTGAAGGCTCAGATATTACTTTAATATTAACAGTATTTTCTGAGTGAAATTCCATTCCCTAGAAAAATACTTCAGTGTATACACACATACTTATCAGCCTGATACCAGTCGCTACTACTGCATTTAAGGCTGCACTTACATTACATCGGTATTAGCAGTATTTTCTCAGTCAATTCCATTCCTTAGAAAATAATTTACTGCACATACCTCCTTGCAGGGGGGCCCTGCATGCTATTCCCCTGTTCTGAAGTTACCTCACTCCCCAGAATGTACGAGAACAGCCAGTGGATCTTAGTTACGTCCGCTAAGATCATAGAAAAACTCAGGCAGATTCTTCTTCTAATGCTGCCTGGAGAACAAACAACACACTCCCGTGCCGTTTAAAATAACAAACTTTTGATTGAAGAAATAAAACTAAGTTTAAAACACCACAGTCCTCTCACACGACCTATCTTTAGTTAGGTGCAAGAGAATGACTGGATATGACGTATGAGGGGAGGAGCTATATAGCAGCTCTGCTTGGGTGATCCTCTTGCACTTCCTGTTAGGGAAGAGATATAATCCCATAAGTAATGGATGACCCGTGGACTGACTACACTTAACAAGAGAAAAGTATTACCTGGAAACCTCATTAGGACGCTAGGCCATAAAACAGGTACCACAGCAATAACTGCCACACAGAACTTGTAGTCCTCTGGAATTTAATAGCCACAAGAACTGCTTGTGGCAAACAAAAACTCCCTGGCACCATAAACTCTAATGCACCAAACCAGTGGGATGTAGCAGCCACAGCCCTGTCCAAAGCTGGAAATAGACATTGGATCATTCCCTAGGCCGCTTCAGGATCCTATAAATGAGAAAACCACGAACAACTTTGGAAAACCGCATGTGTTCCACTTCACCGTGGACCTGCAAAATAAAATCGCCTATCTGGAGGACAGGATGACACAGGGAAGCATAGTGGTTACATTCCCTTTATAGAGAGAATAGGTAGGCGAAGACAAGGGAGGCAGTAACGGGGGTGATCACCTCATTTTGTTACAGGTAACTTCTTGTCCTGAGGTTTCAAGAAGAAGACAATATCCACTTGTTGGTACTGTCGCTTGACAACAGAAAATAAGTAAATAATAAAACAAAAAACATGGAAAACTTGCAATATAGGCGATATTGCTGTTCAACAAAAACTGGTCCTGATTACTTAGACAATATTTTAGCCATAGTTAATACACAAACTTGAAGATGCAATCTTGTGAACCAACCTTAAAAAAAAAAAAGCATAATTTTTTTTTATTTTTTTTTTAATAATTAAACCTTTCATATTAAAATCTCAAGGCGACTACTGTCCTTTTAAGAAAAGAAAAAAAGAAAAGAAAAAACAAACAATGTTTAATATTATAAAAACATTTCAACGCAAAGAAGCGTTTGAGCTTACCTTTCTTTAAAAAAGAATGATAAAATCCTCAGTTACAAACTCATATAATGGCAGATTCTTTACCAGATAAAACTTTCCAAAGTTGCTAATGGTATTTTCTATCTGTTGGGGTATAGACGTCCGCACTCGGGTAATAAAATAGAAACCTGTTAGAGATTAGACATTTATTCCCAGCATGCAGTCAGGCATATTAAAAGAAAACAATATAACACATTTTTAGAAGCATAAAATGTTACTTTTCAATATCGTAACCCCAGTGGCAGAACTCTTTTCATTTTATACATTGATATTTTTTGTGTAATTTTTTCTGCAGGTTATTTTGAAATGAAATTCAATTTAAAATGATGCAGCTACTACTAAAGCACCATCAATTGCAGTTGTGCGGATTAAAGTGAATGTAAAGTTTAATTAATAAGTTCCTGGTTTTTAAAAATTACTATTTTTTTTTCATTAACGTTGACATTGAAGCTTCTTTTTTTTAACATACTTACCTTTGCTTTATGGAAAGCAGACCAGTGATCCTCCGCCGCAGCTCTGCTGTAGTTAGCATATCACTGTCGAATCACAGCTTCCTCCAATCGTTGTGTGCCCCTTTGGCGTCCATCTCGAGAGTGCACGCAACAATTGAGGAAGACTCGATTCGTTATTTGACCTGCTAACTACAGCAGGAGCTGCGGGGAGGATCGCCGGTCTGCTTCTCATAAAGCAAAAGGTAAGTATTTTTAAAAAGAAGTTTCATTAATGAAGTGCCCCTGTTTTTAAAGAGTATTTTAAAAAACCAGGCACTTATTCATTAAACTTTACATTCACTTTAAAGGATTATAAAAGTGTGCTAACTAAACGATGGAGCATTGAAACACACATATCAATACAATTAGTCATTATAAACAAATCCAACACCTATATATATGGGGTCTAACATGGCCCCATCATACGCCAACCTGTTTCATGGCGGAATTTGTGGATCAAGGCACCCAACTGTTCAAGGACACAGAGTGCAAATATTCAAGAGGTACATTGATGACCTGTTCTTCTGCTGGACAGGCACGGAGGATCAACTAAAGGCTTGGTTTCGAGAACTCAACAAAGTACATCCGACAGTCAAGTTCAAGCTTACTATATGATAAACAATCAATTGACTTCCTTGATATAAGTATTTTCAAGCATGGAGATAAGTTAAACCACTACCCTCTTCAGCAAACCTACGGACAAGAATTCCGTCCTTCATGCAACCAGTTGCCATCCACCCAGCCTTAAGAAGTGCACTCCCACTATCCCAATTCAAGAGGGTAGCTAGGAACAATACAACTGAGGAGCTAAAAGAAGCACAACTGGTTGACATGATGACAAAATTCAAGCAGAGGGATACAACCCATAATAATCTCTTAACCAGTAAAATGACAGTGTCAGACACAGCGCAAAAGGACCAGCTTAGATTGTACTAATGCTACAACACCTGATAGACTCACGTTTACTACCACCTATACAAAGAACAAAGAGGGAATTGCTGATACCCTTAAACAAAACTGGGGGCTCTTATCTGACAAGGACTTAACTTTTAAAGACATGCCTCCAACCAAAATTGGGGTCCCGCAGAGCAACCTCTCTGAGGGATCAGCTAATAAAAACTGACCCAGGAACTGTTACAGCAAAAACACTGGCTTAAAAACTAAAAAATGTTGTTTTAGGTGCCTGGGTTGCACACCTGTGGAGGTCTTTTCTACAGGTAGCTTCTTCATCCATCCGTATTCCACCAGAAAGTTCAAGATCAGACACAGGGTAACTGTACCACAAAATGTATTGTATACCTCCTGCATTGGTGTGTGCAGGAGTGTTTTATGTAGAAAACGGTGGATGACTTGAGACCATAATGGCCAACCACCGGTCCGCAATCGTGAAGCATTGGATAAAGGCACATTAGATCAGCTGGTGACACGGCTTTTGTTGAAGCAGGACACAGGGTAACTGACCTCAAATACATTATTATCGACCACATCCCCCCACTTAGTAGGGGGGGGTGATAGGGCTAAAACTCTTACAAAGAGTCTAGATGGATTTTCAATCTTGGGACAATGACCCCTCGCGGGCTCAATGTCCACCTTGACTGGCACTGTTGATTATAGGGACTAGACTCCCTAATGAACCCCTACTCTTTTTTCAAGACTGTTCCTGCCTTCGGTTCTAATCAGACACTAGTACACCATGTAAGGGAGCTGCCTTTAACTATGTGCTTACATGTTTAAGGGTATTTTTTCTTATTTTCTTATGTTATTTTTTGAAGTGTCCTCTGCTTAAGTTGTCTGTGATTTTCCTTTTTTATGCTGTCTGATATCTTTCCTTTAGGGGTATACTACATTAATTATGTGCCGTGACATGTAATGTAGTATAACTACTATCACTGCAGGGTCGACCCTGGCTTGCGTGTTTTGTCTCTAAGCCTCGCTACATACATAGTTATCTATGGATATTACAGGGGGAACTTAGGAAGACCGCTATACTTTTACAGTATATTGGTAGTTCTATACCTGGGCTCTGCAGATGGCCGTTAGTTCACTACTGTTCATATTTTATGGTATTGCTTAGGCTTGATACCCCGTTTAAATGGCTGCGTGTATTCATGCTGAGGGTTTTCGGTCACTATGGTGATTAACCCCTTAACGACCGAGGACGTGCAGGGTACGTCCTCAAAAAAAAAGGCAGTTAACGCCTGAGGACGTACCCTGCACGTCCTCGGGTGTGGAAAGCAACTGGAAGCGATCCTGCTCGCTTCCAGCTGCTTTCCGGTTATTGCAGTGATGCCTCGATATGGAGGCATCCTGCAATAACCTTTTTAAGCCATCCGGTGCAGAGAGAGCCACTCTGTGGCCCTCTCTGCACCGGAGATCGGTGTCTTACTGCGTTGGTGGGTGGGAGCCGGACCGGGAGGCGGCCATTCGATGGCACTCGTGATGTGGAGGGGGGCGGGGATCGTGGGCGGGGATGCCAGGGGGGGCGCGCACTGATGCGCGCACATGCACGGGAGGGTGGGCTCGTGCACGGGGAGGGAGCGGGTGGGAACCGCCTACACTACAGAAAAAAAAGTGTAGGAAATTGAAAAAATTTTTTAAAAAAATAAAACAAATCAGTTAGGTGGTGGGGGGTTGGTCTGTGGGGAGGGGGAAGCTACACTACAGAAAAACCCGGGCAAAAAATTAAAAAAAAAAAACATTTTTTTTGCAAATGGGTACTGGCAGACAGGCTGCCAGTACCCAAGATGGTCCCCAATAAGGCAGAGGGGAGGGTTAGAGAGCGGTTTTGGGGGGGGATCCTACACAGTAGCATATGTTAATATGCTAAAAAAAATTAAAAGCTTTTATTTTAGTACTGGCAGACTTTCTGTCAGTACTTAAGATGGCGGGGACAATTGTGGGGTGGGGGGAGGGAAGGGAGCCGTTTGGGAGGGATCAGGGGTGGGATGTGTCAGGTGGGAGGCTGATCTCTACACTAAAGCTAAAATTAACCTGCAAGCTCCCTACAAACTCCCTAATTAACCCCTTCACTGCTAGCCATAATACACGTGTGAGGCGCAGCAGCATTTAGCGGCCTTCTAATTACCAGAACGCAACGCCAAAGTCATATATGGCTGCTATTTCTGAACTAAGGGGAACCCAGAGAAGCATTTACAACCATTTGTGCCATAATTGCAAAAGGCTGTTTGTAAATGATTTCAGTGAGAAACCTAAAATTGTGAAATATTTAACGTTTATTTTTTGTTTGATCGCATTTTGGCGGTGAAAATGGTGCATGAAATATACCCAAAATGGGCCTAGATCAATACTTGGGGTTTGTCTACTACACTAAAGCTAAAATTAACCCTACAAGCTCCCTAATTAACCCTTAAGCCTGCTGGGCATAATACACGTGTGGTGCGCAGTGGCATTTAGCGGCCTTCTAATTACCAAAAAGCAACGTCAAAGCCATATATGTTCTGCTATTTCTGAACAAAGGGGATCCCAGAGAAGAATTTACAACCATTTATGCCATAATTGCACAAGCTGTTTGTAAATAATTTCAGTGAGAAACCGAAAGTTTGTGAAAAAATTTGTGAAAAAGTGAACGATTTTTTGTATTTGATCGCATTTGGCAGTGAAATGGTGTATGAAATATACAAAATTGGCCTAGATCAATACTTTGGGATGTCTACTAAAAAAAAAATATATACATGTCAAGGGATATTCAGGGATTCCTGAAAGATATTAAGTGTTCTAATGTAACTAGCGCTAATTTTGAAAAAAAAAATGGTTTGGAAATAGCAAAGTGCTACTATTGTATTTATGGCCCTATAACTTGCAAAAAAAGCAAAGAACATGTAAACATTGGGTATATTCTAAACTCAGGACAAAATTTAGAAACCTATTTAGCAAGGGTGTTTTTTGGTGGTTGTAGATATGTAACAGATTTTGGGGTCAAAGTTAGAAAACGTAGTGTTTTTTTCCATTTTTCCTCATATTTTATAAAAAAATTTATAGTAAATTATAAGATATGATGAAAAAAATGGTATTTTTAGAAAGTCCATTTAACCTTCTTAAGGACATGACGGAATTTTTCCGTCATAAAACAATTGAGCAAACTGAAAGCTGTGTCCTTAAAGAGTTAATGGCGAGAAAAACGATATATAATATGTGGGTGGGTACAGTAAATGAGTAAGAGGAAAATACAGCTAAACACAAACACCGCAAAAATGTAAAAATAGCCTTGGTCCCAAACGGACAGAAAATGGAAAAGTGCTGTGGTCATTAAGGGTTAATGTTATCAGCATTATAGCATACTACTGCTATTTTTGTATATACCCATGCTTGTACTTTAATATTGCTCCTATCGATCTGTTTGCTTGTGTTTTTAACTTTCACTCGGTTTTACCTTACTGAGCGTCTGGTAGCTATGCCAACGGGGCTTGACATTGTGTCATGTGTCGTGGGTTTACTTCCGGGTGCCAGGGTGCATACTGCTCTTATTGTTTGCTGTGCAGGGGTATTTAAGGGGGGTGAGTATACGGTTTTTACACTGTGCTGTTTTTTTGAGAAAGGGGTTACACCCTGAAACGTCAAAATAAATGCTTTATCTTTCTGCAAGACCCTATGTGTGACTTCCTTTATGCCGGTTTTATTTATACTCTTGAAGTGCACCGGGGCAAGGAGAGCTCAACCGAGCGATTTGAGCTGGAATGCTGCTACACACATTATATAAACTCACGCACACTCACAGGAACGAACAACTGGCTCAATACTATTGTTAGCCTGATTTACCACCTGGATTATCTACAAACAGATATTTCAATATGCACAAACTTAATAGGCAATAATCATATAGCTATAGCTATCTGCCTATTATGTTTGTGCATATTGAAACATTGGTTATTTTTGTATTTATACGTTGATATGTTTTTAAGTGTTGCTTTTTCTAGTTGTCCCAGATGGCGCTCTGTAGTTCAGCCGGCAAATGCGCAGTGTTGAGCTCTGCTGGGTTTCCGGATGGGCAGAGCGGATCACTCGAGATTCAGTATGGTGAGCACTTATAAGGGTGGTAAGTCATTGTAAAATGCATGTCTAAGGACGGGTGGATGCCCGAAAACGTTCTATATCTAAATCAATATTTTATTTCTTCTAGGTGAAGTCACATCAGACAGCCCTATATGTGCTATCCAACGCAATTTATCCAGGCTCAAAAACGGCCCTCTCATTTACATACTAAAATGAATAATCTGGATCCAGCAAACACTTGTACAGTTTCAACTTCCAGTTAGCACATGTGCACCGCCATGGTCGAAAAATGAGAAATGCCTGAACGAATGCGTATCCAATCCCAGCTGTGTCTTTTTAAGCAAATCGCTGCGATCACACGACCACCTACCTTCTGACATCAGCAAAAATGTTGCCATACATTGCGCATGCGTTAGGGTACAAGCGTTACAGTGCATGCTGGATCGCAATCAGGAATTACACCAACATAGTAAACCTAGGATGCCCACCGTGATTGGCTAATGCAAATGAGCCTCACGATGAGTCTGGAAGCACGCTAAATTTTGTAAACAGATTGCGAGGAAAATATTCACATTTGACAGCACAAGCTATATTGGCATATTTAGATGCATTAAAAGCCTTTAAAAGTAAGATATTGATCATTATGCCATTTATATTCCTTTAACCATAGAATAAAGAAATTGTTAAAGTTTTATAAATATATTGCAGCAGTTGAAAACTGCATTACAAATTAGAGAAAAAAAGGAAATTTATGCTTACCTGATAAATTTATTTCTTTTACGATATGGACGAGTCCACAGATGTCATCCTTACCTTATGGGATTAACCCTCCTGGTCAAGCAGGAAGCGGCAAAGAGGCACCACAGCAGAGCTGTATATATAGCTCCTCCCTTCCCTCCCACTCCAGTCATTTGACCGAAGTTAGGAAGAGGAAAGGAAAAGCAAAGGTGCAGAGGTGACTGAATAAAAAAGTTTAACAAAAATAAATACCTGTCTTAGAAAATGACAAGGTGGGCTGTGGACCTTGTCATATCGTAAAATAAATAAAATTTATCAGGTAAGCATAAATTTCCTTTTCTTTTACAAGATATGACGAGTCCACGGATTTCATCCTTACTTATGGGATACAATACCAAAGCTATAGGCACAGGGATGAAAGGGAGGGACAAGACAGGAACCTAAACGGAAGGCACCACTGCTTGAAGAACCTTTCTCTCCAAAACCAGCCTCAGATGAAGCAAAAGTATCACATTTGGAAAATTTGGAAAAACAGTGTGAAGAGACGACCAAGTTGCAACCTTGCAAAACTGTTCAACAGAAGCATCGTTTTTAAATGCCCATGAGGAAGCCACATCCCTAGTGGAATGAGCCGAATTCTTTCAGGAGGCTGCTGTCAGCAGTCTCATATGCCAGGCGGATGATACTCTTCAGCCAAAAAGAAAGAGAGGTAGCCGTTAGCTTCTGACTCCTACGCTTTCCAGAAAAAACAATAAATAAAGAAGATGATTGACAAAATTCTTTAGTCGTCTGCAAGTAAAACTTCAGGGCACGGACCACGTTCCAAGTTATGCAACAAACGCTCCTTCTTAGAAGAAGGATTAGGACACAATGAAGGAACAACAATTTCCTTATTAATATTCTTATTAGAAACAACCTTAGGAAGAAAACCAGGTTGGTACGTAAAACCACCTTATCAAATGAAAAAAAGATAAGGAGAATCACATTATAACGCTGAAAGCTCGAAACTCTACGAGCAGAAGAAATGGCAACCAAAAATAAAACCTTCCAAGATAACAACTTAATATCTATGGAATGCATTGGTTCAAACGGAACCCTTGAAGAACATTAAGAACTAAATTTAAACTCCAGGGTGGAGGCAATTGGTCTAAACACAGCTTGATTCTACTCAGAGCCTGACAAAAAGACTGAACGTCTGGAACATCTGCAAGCGCTTGTGTAGTAAAATCGACAAAGCAGAAATCTGTCCCTTTAAGGAACTTGCTGATAACCCCTTCTCCAATCTTCTTGGAGAAAAGATAAAATCCTGGGAATCGTAACTCTACTCCATGAGTAGCCCTTGGATTCGCACCAATAAAGATATTACGCCATATCTTATGGTAGATCTTTTCTAGTGACAGGCTTACGTTGCCTGAATCAAAGATCAATGCCCGAATCAGAGAACCCCCGTTTAGATAAAATCAAGCGTTCAATCTCCAAGCAGTCAACAGCAGAGAAACTAGATTCGGATGATGGAAGGGTCCCTGAATGGGTCCTGCCTCAATGGAAGCTTCCATGGCGGCAGAGAGGACAGGTCCACCAGATCGGCATAACAAGTCCCTGCGAGGCCACGCAGGTGCGATTGGAATTACCAAAGCCTCTCCCGTTTGATCCGTGCAATCACCCGGGAGGAAGAGCAAAACGGGTGGAAACATATAAGCTAGGTTGAACGACCAAGGCATCTATCAGTTCGGCCTGAGTATTCCTTGACCTGGATCCATATCTCGGGAGCTTAGCATTCTGACGAGACGCCATCAGATCCAATTCCGGTCTGCCCCATCTGAGAATCAGGGTGGCAAAGACCTCCGGATGGAATTCCCACTCCCCCAGATGAAACGTCTGTCTGCTTAAAAAGTCCGCTTTCCCAGTTGTCCACTCCTGGGATGTAGATTGCTGACAGATAAGAGTGAGCCTCCGCCCACCGAATTATCTTGGATACTTCTGTCATCGCTAAGGAACTCATCGTTCCTCCCTGATGATTGATGTAAGCCACAGTCGTGATGTTGTCCGACTGAAATCGGATTAATTGGCGCAAAGCCAACTGAGGCCAAGCCTGAAGCGCATTGAATATTGCTCTCAATACCAGAATATATGATTTGGAAGTAGAGACTCCAACCGAGTCCACACCCCCTGAGCCTCTCAGGGAATTCCAGACCGCACCCCAGCCTAGTAGACTGGCGTCCGTTGTCACTATCAGCCAAGGAGGGTCTGCGGAAGCACGGTCCCTTGGGACAGATGATCCGGCGACAACCCACCAAAGAAGAGAGTCTCTTGTCCTCCTGATCCAGATTTATCTGAGGACACAAATGTGCTTAATCCTCCATTCCACTGCCCGAGCATGCACAGTTGTAGTGGTCTGAGATGAAAGCAATCCAAACGGAATGATGTCCATTGCCGCCACCATCAATCCAATCACCTCGATGCACTGAGCCACTGACGGCCCGAGGATTGGACTGAAGGGCCTCGGCATGTATTCAGAATCTTTAACTTTCTGACCTCTTTCAAGAAAATTTTCATGGACTATGGAATCTATTAGAGTTCCAAGAAAGGAACCCCTTGTCTGTGGAATTAGTGAACTCCTTTTCTAGAATTCACCTTCCACCCGTGAGTCCTCAGAAAGGACAGAACCCATGTCTGTATGAGATTTTGTCAGATGGTAAGACGACGCCTGTATCAGAATATCTTCTAGATAAGGCACCCACTGCAATACCCCGCGGCCTGAGAAACGCCAGAAGGGACCGTAGAACCTTTGTGAAGATCCTGGGTGCTGTGGCCAACCCGAAGGGAAGAGCCACGAACTGAAAATGTTTTTCCAGGAAGGCAAACCTTAGAACTGATGATGATGATGATCCTTGTGGATAGGAATATGAAGGTATGCATCCTTCAAGTCCACGGTAGTCATATATTGACCCTCCTGATCAATGGGTAGAATTGTTCGAATAGTCTACATCTTGATAAGATGGGAATCTGAGAAACTTGTTTAGACACATGAGATCTAAAATGGGGTCTGAACGTTCCCTCTTTTTTGGAACCACGAAATGATTTGAGTAAAACCCCTGCCTCTGTTCCAGTATTGGAACGGGACAAATTAACTCCCATAGTAGAGAGGTTCTTTTACACAACGTAAGAACTCCTCTCTTTTTATCTGGTCTACAGACAATCGTGAAAGAAGAAACCTCCCCCCTTGGGGAGAGAATTTCTGAATTCTAGTTGACACCCTTGGGACACGATTCCAGTGTCCAGGGGTCCTAAACATCTCTTATCCAAGCCTGGGTAAAAGAGAGAAAGTCTGCCCCCTTACTAGATCCGGTCCGATCGGGGGCCGCCCTTCAGGCTGTCTTGGGAGCAGCAGCGGGCTTCTTGGCTTGTTTACCTTTGTTCCAAGCCTGGTTGGGTCTCCAGACGGACTTGCTTGAGCAAAATTCCCTTCCGTTTTTGCGGAAGAAGAAGCGGGGACTCCTTTGAAGTTCCGAAAGGAACGAAATTATTTTGTTTACCCCTCAGTTAAGCTGCTTTACCCTGAGGTAGGAGATGACCCTTACCTCCCGTAATGTCAGAAATGATTTCTTTCAGTCAGGCCCGAATAGGGGTTTTCCCTTGAAATGAATAGCCAAAAGCTTTGACTTAGATGACACATCAGCAGACCAAGACTTTAACCATAAACGCTCTACACGCTAAAATGGCAAATCCGGCATTCTTAGCCGCCAACTTGGCAATCTGAAAGGCGGCATCCGTAATAAAAGAATTAGCCGGGCGGAGTCAGACAGGGCTCCAAGATGGATGCCTTAGCTTAGAGCTCTGTATACCAGAACAGGGAGATCAGCCACAACTCCTCTCCATCAAGGATCCAGAGGGTACATCTCAGCTCAAAAGTTATGTGAAGCTGCTGGGTAACACCAAAGGGGCTGAAACTGCAGAAACAGGCTGTGGATAACTCATCATCAGCCAGACCATCATCCACCCTGTGGGAAAGGGCTCAGTCGTGAGTAATGGGCCATATAGATCTGGTCAAACCTTTACTGACCTGAAAAAACATTACAGCATAGACCAGGAGCCTAACACACATTGCCACACTATAAAATACTGGCCAGGGACATTATCTTTAAGACAGAAAACTTCAGGTCCAAATTACAAATCCTGGAAATCACTAAGTTATTAGAAATATCCCATGTGGCTAGATAAAGCCTGAGAACACAATGGCATCTTAGGAAGAACTAGCTTCTTAAAAGTGCAAAGAATGAGATCTGTTACTACCACTTTTTTAGAGGATGAACAAATTGCAATATTCCTACTCCCCTCTCAACATTCTACATGAAGGGTCTTGTATTTGGGAAACTATATTGTTTTGTAAACTGGGACATGTTTTTTTAATGTAGTTGAAAATCAGTTCATAGAGATACACCTATTCCTATACAAACAGCGCACCTGCTGGTATGATTACGAAAGCACACCCAAAAGGACTTTTTCTATTAAAACCTCAGAAGATTAAAATATCAGATACTCTCACTATTGCTGGAAGTAATATTTTTTAGGGAATTACCCCTACCTCCTGAGACTATTATAGAGCATTAACATGGCCTCCAAGAAACCAATATAAATCAGACAAGCCAGGGAAATTGCATCTGTCAACTCATATTTTAAAACCATCCCAGGGATATAAAACCCAGATGCCAACAAAGAAATGGCAGAAAATGAATACAATAAAGCCTTCCATGCAGGATCCTTCTGTCGACCTCCACTCCACTAACTAAAGCGAACCTACATCTACTGTCTCCAAACAAGATATTACTAATAGTTTTGATAAACTCTGGGAGAAATTGGATTCCATGCACACCTTCATGACGACAAGTCTGAATGATATCAAACAGAAATTAAGGACCTAGGTTCAGAGTAGAAATACTGGAGGAAAATAGAGACAACCTGGTAGAGGATGTTGAAATGACAGTCCAACAAGTATCAGAGCAACAGCAGGTAGTAACCGATTTGCTGGACAAGATCGAAGATATGGAAAACAGGAGTCGAAGAAGTAACATCCTTCTTAAAGGAATTCCCGAATCGATTTACTGCAGCTGAATTGCCTTCATATTTACATCAATTGTTCTGTGCAATAACAGGGGTGGATCAGTCAACGGAAATAGAGATTGAGAGAGCACATAGAGCTCTTAGACCAAACCCAAAGCTGACAACCCACCTCGAGATGGTAGTGTGGCATTCCTGAGATTCCCAGAGAAGGATAAGATTCTCAAAGAGGCTGCTAATCAACCAACTTTCAAGTTTCAAGAAACGTTGTACAATTTCTATCAGGACTTGAGCACTAGGACACTCCAACGGAGGGGGGACTTTGCGTCCTCTCACCTCTCTGCTTCGAAACATGGCATCCAGTACAGATGGGGTTACCCCTTTGCTCTACATATCTCTAAGGACAATAAAATCCTCACTATCAGAGATGTTAATGGGATATCCGATATATGTGAAGCACTGGATCTGGAAACACCAAACCTGCAGAGGAAATCACAGATGGAGGAGACTATAACACCTCAACAGGCGAAACTTAAGTCTCAGAAGTCACAATGGACTAGAGCCCCGAGGAGACGACAGAAGAATAAGTGAAAGACTCACAGTGAAGTTTTGTGTATCTCCTTGTTTTTTCTATTTTCCCCTCTCTTACAGGTTGCAGTGTACCTACAGAGACTAGGAAAATCTCCTGAGACAATGGGTCGAGCTTAAGAACTCTTACAAGAAATGTCTAATTTAGGTTTTACCAAGTTTATCTCTTTATCTCACAACATAGTAGGTTTATCCAAATGTTGTATTTCTAAAGATCATATACAGTTATTGTTGTTGGCTTTGGTAGGGGGAGAGTGGTTAATAGTTAATATTTAACAATATTAATGGTACTTTACCTTACAGCTAGTTTCCCCCTATGTTTTAAAAATGGAGTTAGTTGGCAACTCCTCTGTTCTATAGGTTCCCCCAGAACTAATTGATGTTATTTCAGAAACCTCAATATGTTATTTTTTATTTTATATTTCTTTTGTTTAAGTTATTCTTCTCTAACGTCTTTGCTTTTTCTACCCTACATTTATTCTTTCTACTTATCCTTCTCTTCTCTCCCCTTGTGCCTTCCCAAGTGGACCCACAGACACACCCAGTAACCCAACGGATGAGAGTGATTTTTCAGAGAGGTGATTCGTTACTAGAGGCTGGTGAGCTCTTGCAAACACAATACACTTCATCACTATTCCTTACAATTAATAATCAAACAATTCCATTTGTCACACACTAATGACTCCGACTAATATAGTCCTACTCTCCCATAACGCAAGAGGTCTAAATTCAGATGCAAAACGTAGGAAAGCCTTATCTCAATACACACGCTTGGGTGCCAACGTCATTTTCTTACAAGAAACTCATTTTGAGTCTAATCATATTCCCAAATACTGGACGAATCAATACCCAACACACTTTCATTCTACAACAGATAAAAAGAAAAGAGGGGTTTCCATCCTTCTCCACTCCTCAAATTTTATTCACAAAGAATCCATAATAGATAAAGAGGGCCGATACCTAATCATTAAGGGCCACATTAACGAAGTGGAAATTATTTTTGCAACATCTATGCCCCAAACGAAAAGCAAGACAAATTCATTAATAAAATCTCACACCTTCTCACAAACTGGAACTCGGCTAGAATATTTCTAGCAGGAGACTTTAATGTCTCCCCTCTACATGCAATATCCTCAGTCACAAATCCGACCCACACAATCACAAATTAGAAACAACAGAAAAACTAAATCTATTTCCAGTACTCTGGAAGGACATAATGTACTTGACTCTTGGACTGCGCTATATGGCATCACTTCAGATCACACTTTCTACTCAACAGCACACCGAAAATATTTCAAGCTAGATTACATTTTCCTGAGCCAAACCCTAATTTCCAATCTGGTATCCTCCTCCATTCATCCTTGTGTGTGGTCTGATCATTCCATAATAGTAGCTAAAATAGCAGGGCTTCTTCCCCCAAACAATGTAAGAAGCTGGGACTTATGACCCCACACTTATGAAAAATCCCCCAACATAAAGATCGTATTTTCAAACAGATGATGGAATTCTGGAATATTAATACAGATTCCATCGATAACCCGATTCAGATTTGGGCAGCCATAAATCGGTGTTAAGAGGTTTCCTAATCCAATTAAAGTCAAAATCAAAAGGGAAACAAAGTTTACTATTACAGACACTACACAGGACGATAGCTACACTAGAGAAACAACATAGACTTACCTGCTCACCCAAGGTATATAAAACATTGCAAAATCAACGCCAAAAACTAGATAAATTATTAAATGACCAGTCACTTAGAGCCGGATTAAGACTACAAACCAAATACTATATATACGCCAATAAACCAAGATAGTTATCTAGCCAATAAAATTAGAGATAGGATCAAAGATATTTCCATTCCCTTCTTACGCATAAATGCATGTGAATCTACATCCACCCAAAGTATTTGTAGACACTTTTGCCAACTATTATAGTTCTTTATACGATGGCAAGAAAGTTTCCAAATCGGAACAAACTTCCTGTCTCCTGAATAGATTTCTGGAGGAAGCTACTCTGCCCAAATTGACCAACAAGATTTGCAACTCTTAACTCAGACATCAGTGCAAGTGAGGTACAGAGAGTTATCCAAGATCTGAAACCTGGTAAAGCAGCGGGCCCAGATGGCTTTTCAGGCGAGTACTATAAACTATTTAAATCCTTTCTCATACCTCACCTAGTCAAATTTAGCAATCATATACTTCAAGGACATACTATTCCCTCAGAACTTTTAGATGCCAAAATTATAGTCCACCCTAAGCCGGGTTAAGGACAGGTCCCTCTGTCATAATTATAGACCAATTTCCCTCATTAACAAGATTTAAAATTTTTACCAAAATTCTGGCCAACCGATTAAAACACTTGCTCCCAAAACTAATTCACCCCAGACCAGGTTGGCTTCATTAAAAATAGGGAAGCTCCAGATAATATCAGAAGGATGATATCATTAATAGATTATTTGCATATTTCTAAAAACGCCTTCTCTGTTGTTATCCCCTGGACGCAGAGAAGGCGTTTGACAGGGTCGACTGGGAGTACATGCAAGCTGTACTACATACATGGGCTTTAGGGGTTCTTTTATAACAGCGATACAGAGTATATATTCATATCCCCTCGGCATTGCGTTAAGCAATGGGACACCAATCTGACAGATTTGCGGTCTTAAATGGGACGAGACAGGGTTGTCCTTTATCCCCTCTCCTTTTTGCTGTTTGCATATGAGCCCCTGGCGCAACACATTAGGAACTCCCCAGACATTACGGGTATTAAAATAGGACAATCAGTTTACAAACTCACTCTTTTTGCAGACAACGTTTTGCTCTCCCTAACCAAACCCCTTATATCTCTGCCAAATTTATACAACACCCTTAGGAAACTTCTCCACTATATCTGGTTACAAAGTGAACCTTGAAAAATGTGAAGCCATGCCTCTTGCTATTCCAGACCACACAAAAAAATTGATAGAAATAAACTTTGAGTTTAATTGGGTAAAACATCATCTCAAATATCTAGGGATCAACCTTACAAAACACTCATCGGAACTTTGATAACAAATACCAAAATATCACAAAAAGAGAATAAATGAAATAAATGTGATAAGATAAGATAAAATAAGCCCAAAAAGTGTTAATTTATATATGTGGTGCCACTCATATATGTTAAACCAAAAATTAATTGATAAATTAAAGTTCATTAAGGATATGTATACTCTTCCTGGCACTCTTCAATCTTCTGTGTGGTCTCTCTTGATCCACATAAAAAAGAAGAAATATGCACATAGCGTAATTCTGTAATTTTGTTGCACTATAAAACTTGTGTCTGTACGAATGGTTACTCACATGCGGTGGAGCTATAACCAAGCTCCAGGGTAGAAAGCGCACACCCACTTTTATACTGGTTGGGTAAAACAGATTGTACGGTTGTTCAGATAAATGAAATTTATTTAAAACATAATATATAAAATATATAAAATAGCGTCACCAGACCTGCTAACAACACCTTTTGTAATAAGTTATAGGCAATACAGTGTAGTAATTGCTCAATATGAGCTTAACAGAATACTAGAAACCGTGGTAAGGAGTGTAGAAACTGAACCACACACAACCTACCCCCAGAAAGTCCAGTAACTGTTGCTCTTCTTATTGGTGTGCAGGTACTTAGGAAGCGCCAGGGAACGATAAATCCAACGTACGTTTCGCATTAAGCTTTATCAAGGATGGTGTGCGCATGTCCAAAACCTTAATTTAAGGTCATTCAAAATCTTTATCCAAAACCTTAATTTAAGTCATTCAAAATCTTTACCAAAACCTTAATTAACATTTGCAAATTATGTGTAGATGAATTTTTGTAAGATGACTATAAATGGGATAGATCTCATTTGTACAATGCATAAGATTCCGTTTTTTGACAACAATGAGAACATTACGGATACTAAATATATTTTAGGATGTATACCTTTAAGATGTATATTTCCCTTTATGTTCCGTATTTACACACTAATTATAAGTATTTTCTATTTATATGGTACTTTATATACAGGTAAAATCAAATAAGTTCGTCTAATTAATTTTAATATTTCCTTGTCTAATGTTTCTATCCTTAACAATGCTTATGCATATATTGATGAATGCCTTTACTGTGAATATTTCTACTTGGAGTTTTATGATGACCATAAATCGAAATGTTCTGCCCATTTTAAAGATGGAGGACATTGTACCGGATATCCGGTTTAAAGATTTTGAATGACTTAAATTAAGGTTTTGGACATGCGCACACCATCCTTGATAAAGCTTAATGCGAAACGTACGTTGGATTTATCGTTCCCTGGCGCCTTCCTAAGTACCTGCACACCAATAAGAAGAGCAACAGTTACTGGACTTTCTGGGGGAGGTTGTGTGGTTCAGTTTCTACACTCCTATACCACGGTTTCTAGTATTCTGTTAAGCTCATATTGAGCAATTACTACATGTATTGCCTATACCTTATTACAAAAGGTGTTGTTTAGCAGGTCTGGTGACGCTATTTTATATATTATGTTTTAATAAATTCATTTATCTGAACAACCGGTACAAGAATCTGTTTTACCCAACAGTATAAAAGTGGGTGTGCGCTTCTACCCTGAGCTTGGTTATAGCTCTCACCGCATGTGAGTAACCATTCGTACAGACACAAGTTTTATATTGCAACAAAATTACAGAATTACGCTATGTGGCATATTTCTTCTTTTTTATGAGGATCAAGGAGAGACCAACAGAAGATTGAAGAGTGCCAGGAAGAGTATACATATCCTTATATGAACTTTAATTTATCAATTAATTTTTGGTTTAACATATATGAGTGGCACCACATATATAAATTAACACTTTTTGGGCTTATTTTATCTTATCTTATCACATTTATTTCATTCACTCATCGGAACTTTACCAAACCAACTATCCTCCAATTTATAAAGTAATCAAACAGGACCTCACTAAATGGAGCAAACCGAGATTTTCTTGGTTTGGACGTCTATCTGCGATCAAAATGTCTGTGTTACCAAAGATTTTATATTTATTTCGGACCCTACCGAATAGGCATCCCGAATTGTGATCTAGACAATCTCCAAGCTTGGCATTAACAATTTTATAAGAGGGACTAAAAAAGCTAGAATTCCTAAACCAATATTTACGAGACATAGGCAACTGGGAGGCCTGGGCGCACCAAATCTCAGACACTACTTCCAAGCAGCTAGGTTAGCCCAAACTACTCTCCTAACAAAACGGAAGATGAGATAAGATGGACCACGTTGGAGTCAGACATAAATAAACTATATCCTCAAGAGCTGGCTCTGTGGGACCCACATAGAGCTCAACCCCAAAAACTTAATAAATTCCCCAATTACAGATTACATGCTCAAAGCTTGGTCCACTCTTGTTTCGTCTCTCAAAATTCTCCCTAACAGATCCCTCAAGACCCCCCTAAAAGTAATCATACCTTCAGAACAGATCCCAGCTATACAGAAGTGGGAAAACAGAGGTCTTTATAGGATCGCAGACTTAGTAGACAAAGGCAAATTAATGACATACACACAACTTCATGATAAACTGTCTCCTTCCAAATTACATTGGTTTCTATATCTTCAGATATCCTCCATCATACATAAATACCTACCTTCATTGACTGGTCACAAATTCACTCCCTTACAATAATTTGTAGCTCCTCATCCAGACCTAGAAAAACTATTTCACAATTATACCAACTAATTCAATCTTCCCACACAAATCACTAAAACAAGCCTTCAGCTCAAATGGGAGGCCGACCTCAATACAGAAATTGATATTTCGACTGGAATAACTTAATATATAATGCGAGGTAAAGGCCTGTTGAGTGCTGACATGCAGGAAAATTGCCTTAAAACAATTTTCAGATGGTATCTCACTCCAATTATCACCTCTCATTCCCATTAAACGGGGGTCCAAGTTCTGTTACAGGGGTTGTGAAGTCGAAGGTACATACAAACACATGTGGTGGGACTGCTCTTACTCTAAAATAATCTGGAATAAATTATCACTCCTTTTAAGTAGGATACTAGATAGCCCCATTCAGTTGTCAATGAACCAAGCCCCTATTGAATGTACGCTTAAGGCAGTTTAATAAAGACAATCAATTTATCAAAAATTTTATGTACAGCTACACGTATATGTATAGCCCGTCACTGGAAGGAGGGGGCTCCCCCCTGGGATGAAATTTTACATAAAATAAGGCACATATACAATATGTCCGCACAGGCAGCAATATTACAGACACTCAGGAAGCTTTTCACAAAGTCTGGTTTTATTGGATCACACATGACTCCATATAATACTGTTTGAATTGTCAATATACCCAATACAGCAGAGATCTTATATGCCTTTATACATCCGTTGGTTAATCATAATATTATCCTTATTGATGAAAATTCCACTGGGTGTGTCATGGTCGGAAGGCACTATTTTCTTACTCTTCTTCTCTTCCCCTTTGATTTTCCCAACTTTTCTCTGTACTCCCTTTGTATTCAAGATCTTCATAATTTTTTTGGTTAAGATGGGAATGAGGGGGTGTCCCTTACCCCACTCAGGTCCCCCAGACAAACTGACAGACAAGATGCATGATAGCTGTTGTTTAAGGAGTAATCAACCAAGTAATTTCCATCTATATAGCGATACAAATGTAAATGTTTTAAATGCTTTTAGGAAATCTTAGTTACTGTCTACTAATATTGGTCTCATTGATCTATCTGTCATTAAGTGGCTATGTCTTCTGTGAAGGTCTTGTTTATTCTTTTGTATTGTTTAAAGATCAACAAAAAATTATTATCAAATAAAAGAATTAGCCAGCTTAAGAGCCTTAATTCTATCTGAAATTTCCTCTAAAAGGAGTCTCAGTCTAAGAGACTCTTCTAAGACGTCAAACCAGAAGGCCGCCGCAGTTGTAACTGGCACAATGCAAGCCGTCGGTTGTAAAGAAAACCCTGATGAATAAATAATTTATTTAGAAGACCCTCCAACTTTTTATCCATAGGGTCTTTGAAAGCATAACTGTCCCTCAATAGGAATAGTAGTACGCTTAGCCAGGGTAGATATAGCTCCCTCCACCTTAGGACTGTTTGCCAAGAGTTCCGGACAGTGTCAGCTATGGGATACATTTTCTTAACATTAGGAGGTGAGAACGGGATACCCGGGTCTTTTCCATTCAGCGTAATAATTTCCGAGATTCTCTTAGGAACCGGAAAAAACATCAGAGTAAGCAGGCACCTCTAAATATTTGTCCATCTTACACAATTTCTCTGGTGGGAACCACAATAGAGTCACAGTCGCTAAAACCTCCTGAAGTAACAGGCGGAGGTGTTCAAGCTTAAATCTGAAGGACATTACGTCCGAGTCCGTCTGAGGTAACACACTTCCCGAGTCGGAAAGTTGCCCCTCAGACAGAAGTTCCCTGATCCCCAATTCAGATCCCTGTGAGGGTACATCGGAAATAGCCATCAAAGCATCAGAAGTCGCAAGAATCAGAGTGGCCTCTGTCCTGCTGAGTTTGCCCTGCAACACTGGCAACTTAGATAAAACCTCTGTAAGGGTAGATGACATAAATGCAGCCATATCCTGCAGAGTAAATGAAGTGGACGCGGTTGAAGAACACGGCGTCGCTTGGGTGGGCGTTAAAGGTTGTGGAGAAAAGTAGCGGCATACCCTGATTCTCATCATTCTGAGAAGCATCCTTTACACATATTGGCATTAAAGAAAATCTGTTCTTTACATTGTAAGGCCCTTTCAGTACATGAGGGACAAAAAAGTAAGAGGGGGTTCCACATTGGCATCTAAACATATAGAACATGTACTTTCCTGAAGTTCAGACATGTTAAACAGACTAGCAATAGCAATAATAGTCGTTCTTTACTTGATATATTGAACTCTGAAGTCAAATCATATACTCAAAAATTTTGAACTAAAAAGTGTACTGCGCCTTTAAATAATAAAAGCACAACAATTTTTCTGTTATCAGCAAAACAATGTTTGCAGCAATAAAAAATGCCCTTATGTGCCCAATAAACTTAACAATATTGCACCGCTTGTTTGGTTACGTTATATATCAATTTTTATCACACTCCAGGCCCCTGCACCTCGCCACAGCTCTGCTGTGGCACCTACCTGCCCCCAGATCACATCGATTCTGCTTAAGTAGCGCTCCTAAGTCTCTCTGTACCCCTTCGTGTACAAAAAAAAAAAAAACTTAGGCCCTCACCGGAGCCCAGGGCCTTGCTGCCGATCCGGATGAATACTGCGCGGCTGAGCGCGCGAAATTAGGCCCCGTCCACCGTGGGCGTAACTCTAGCCGTTACTGAGACCCGCATGGGAAGTTAAAACAAGATGTCGGTTTCCCAACTTAAAACGTTTAAAAAGCCATGTGCCCCTCTATACATACACTTCAATAATAAAGCGCAACATCGTTGAAAACTGCATTCTCTCAGGCCAGTTATAGTGACATAATAACGACAGCCCTTAGGCAGCAAACCGCATCTCCCAGCGTCAGCCCACACAGAATATACATAAGTGAAACACCAAACACACTGATAAGTAATCAAGATAAAAGGGAATTCCAGGTACACCATTTCCATTCATATAGTACCTACTGATTACCCCTCCCCAGATAGGGAATAATGTCAGCCTGTTCTGATGTATCAAGTCTCCCCAGAAACAAATGACTGAACATACCTCAATGCTGCTTGTAGCATGACACTCTCCACACTGAAGATATTTCTTTACACTACCTTCAACTGCTCTGTGGAAACCAGCAGGATCTTAGATAATGTTTGCTAAGATCATCAACATCAGGGCAGAAAAATAAGATGTCTCCACTCCTCTTAGGAATTAAGTGACTGACAATTTCTCCCTGAGAAAAACAGTACTCACTTGCACCATTTTAAAATAAAAAAAAACTTCTTGATTGAAGAATCTAAACTAACACCTCACTTTACCCTCTTCCTATCAATAACACAGGGCAAAGAGAATAACTGGAGTGGAAGGGAAGAGCTATATATACCAGCTCTGCTGTGGTGCTCTTTGCCACTTCCTGCTGACCAGGAGGCGTAATCCCAAAAGTAAGGAGGAAATCCGTGGACTCGTCATAATCTTGTAAAAGAAAAAATTCTTAGTTGCATTCTTTGCTTTTGGTCAAACATCACATAATTATAAAGGTAAAAATTTAGTAATAACAATATGTGCATTGCTCACAAGAACATCTTACATTCAGGAGTCAGCCTTTTTCTGGTCTGCAAAGTTATAAGGAGTGAGATTGAAAAAATCCCTGAGAGTTAGTCATCAATCAATGCAGTGCAGCGCTGCTCCGTATTTAACCGTTCTTTTCAAACAGCGATTTCGCTTTGCGGAGTTAAGGAAAACATTGCTGTTTCAAGAGAACAGCCTGATGTGGAGCAACGCTCCATATCGAAAGCAACAACAGTTCCCGCATGTGTCCCTTTTGTTTCTGCAGACATGCTGCATTTTCTAAGATCTCAGATTACAGCATGCTCTGCTTTGGAGTTGTATACAGTATTTAGTGATGTCACAGAAAAATGCTATTAGGGGGGGAAACAAAATACAATTATTCTACAATATACATACTGAAGATTTTCACTCAGCAAATGAATATTACCCCTTCAAGACAGAGTCAATTGTCCAAGTTCTGAACGTAAACAAAATTTAGAATACGAGTTACATGTTTGTTCAAACTAGGGCTGGGCGATATGAGAAAAAATGAAAATCTCAATTTAGGACCTAAAATATCGCATTTGCGATTTTAATCCCAATTTTTTTAAAGTAACTTTACTCATCTGTGTTACACACAGCTCTCTGAAACCTTACAGTTGTATTAGTTACAGCTAATTTGTGATTAGAGGTTACTTAGAGTTTTTCTTACACTGCGCGTTACCTGCTGTCCCCCTGGCTGCCTGCGCTCCCACAGAGGCCCTAGCAAAGTACCTTATACACGCCTACTACATTATGAAGAAGCACGTTGCTATATACACTAACCCTCACATCGTCCCTGTACAAACGTACCACAAATGCAGACCGTTAAGTAAACACTCATCTTCCAGTGGGGGAGAGTAGCGAGGGTGTGGCATGCTGGGTTGAGCAGGGAGCTCCGGAGCCGAGGATGAAGTCACAGCCCGAGGAGGAGGCATAGCAGACTGGGGGGGGAAATCACTGCTTCCGCTGGCTGCCTATGCGCTCTCCAGTCTTAATCTCCTCTTCTCTCATGCTGCTGCAGCTGCTGCTAAAGCCAGCCCAACATCTTACACTGCGTGTTTCCTGCCCTGATAATGCAGTGAGCTTAGTAACCAGCTCCTGCGCGGGAAAGATCCCAGTGCAGTAACTCAGGGCTCCATATTGTAAGGCATGAGAGAAACTCTCAAACAAATTCCGGACATGCCACTGACAACACGACCTCTGGGTACGTACTGCGGTACACACAAATACACAGAGGCCGTGTTGTCAGTGGCATGTCCGAAAGTTGTTTGAGGGTTTCTCTTGTACCTTACAACATGGAGCCCTGAGTTACTGCACTGGGATCTTTAATGGACCGCAAACAGCTAAAGCAAATATTTACCCCAAGGCCTGCAGCATATAGAGCTGATACCACTGACAAATGAAGCGCAAGCGCAGCTTTTTTTTTCTTTTAAACAGATTTACTCGGCAGAGGAAGCCTCCTGTACGTCATAGGTGACATCATAGGAGGCGGAGCTATAGATCGCATACTCCCGCAATTTGAAATCACAGCGATTTAAAATCGCAATTAAAAGCATCATGCGATTAATAATAAAGCCCTAGTTCAAACTCAATTTACCTCCTTAAAATTAAGCGCACCCGCTTGGTTTTTTAAGAGGACAAATAGGGCTTTCTTCCATTTCATGCTGACATTCTAATGTATAAGAGGTATATTGATGACCTCCTGTTCGTTTGGACAGGAGGCCATCAGAAAATAGGTGATTTCATTCAGTACCTGAATGACAATAGTAGTAATATTCAGTTTACCTATGTATATGACAGTGTCTCAATTCCATATCTTGACCTCCTTTTGATAGGAGACAGTTACCCACAGTGTTAAAACTACACTGTATAGGAAGCCGATTGCGACCAATGCAGTGCTGCATGGCAGGAGCAACCACCCCAAATACATTGGTTTTGGGGTTGCGAAGGGCCAATTCATCCGTGTGAAGAGGAATTGCACGGGATGAATTGGACTTTGAAAGAGAGAGCCAGTTTTTGATGGATTAATCTTCTTGCGAGAGGATACAAGAAAAAGGTATTAGAACGTGCATACCTAGAAGTCTCAAGGTTAGACAGAGTACAGCTTTTGACTGATGGCAATCTGATGACTAAAGCAGATAAAGGCTTTGATTCATCTAAGCCTACGTTCATCACGGCCTATAGTGCCCAATTTGATGACATCTGCAGTATTGTGAGTCGTCATTTGCCAATACTTACGGCTGAGGACAGCCTAAAAGAATTTGTGTCCAAAGGCTGTAATTTTGTACCAAGGAGAGGTTGTACCTTGGGTAACTTGCTATCCCCAAGTTTGTTACGCCAGTCTCCAGTTAGGAGAGGCAGTTGGTTGGAGGTCAAGGGGCAATTTAAATGCTACTTCAGCAATTGCATTTCTTGTGGGTTTGCACAAGTGACACGTAACTTTCAGTCTCGTGTCACTCAGAAGGTCTTCAATTTGGATTGCTATACGAATTGCCGAACCATGTTTGTTATATACTTGGTTGAATGCACTCAGTGCAAGAAGCAGTATGTTGGGTGCACTACCCGCGAGGGCAGGAGCAGGATCAGAGAACACTTGAAGAACATTGAGAATGGTACTGAATGTTCAGACCTTGCAAGGCATTTTATACATGTCCATAACAAGGCAGTAGCAAGTTTCAAATGGCAAGTGATTGATCATATCAAACCCTGCATTCGCGGAGGAGATCGTTCTGCCAAGTTGTTGTACAAAGAGGCATTCTGGATCTTTAAGTTACAGACCAGAAGACCTAAAGGATTTAATATTGATGGGGATGTTATCAACTTTTGGACCCATCAGCACTAATACTCTATAATAAGATTAGCTTCAGTGTAGGAGGTGTTTCTCTGTCCTGCTTCTATTGGGTATTGTGTGTCTGGATTTGGTGTTATCATATATTATAGAATATTTATTACTTTGCTATATGCCTATTGTGCACTCCGTTGACTTCTTTGCCATGACTAATAACTTAGTTAGGTTGGTGTCTTAGATGCTGTACTTTCAGTACTTATTGGCGTGCTCTTTATAAGGCTCAGTTATATGGATTAGCTGGTGATATTGTTGCTACAGATTCCTAACTGGCGTCTCTCTACATACATATTAATAAACCATGTAGCCACATATGCTGGTTGGTCTGACCATTTTCACTGTTAATGTGTATATATGTCTTTGATGGTCTTAGCATATATTGTATTTATATATGGACCTCCTCTTTAGCGAATACATATATACATATGCATTTTTATGTTAGTTTGTTCATGTATGTACGGTGCTCGCCCTTCATGTAGGATATACCTCCAAGTCATAGTCAGTGTGGTTTGCTCATTTTATACTATGACCATTATGATAGAATGCACTCTTACCTGTAACTGATCTCTAGCATAGAGCCTCACATAATTAATATTCAGTATATATAAACGGTGTGTATTTGATATCGTTATATTTATATAAGTTTAGGTTGAAATAGATGATCAAATTTACCAATTTACTTCCTGAATATTATATCTATTCTCTGCATATATATTTTTCTTAGCCCTGTATAAGATACTAAATAAATATATGTTTATTCTGCTAGTATCCTGTGCGATATGCCTCCCAATCATGGGTAGTGGATATTGATTCCCTGCACATATACTGGTTCTCTTATTTGAGCATACTATGTATTTACATACATTTATATATTGTGTCAGTTTTTTGTGGGATTTGTCTCCTAATCATGGTTGGTGGGCATTGATTATTTCACATTATGACCCTCTAGCAAGAATGCACTGTATTTTCGCCACGGTTTAACTGTTGGGATCATTATATTATCTATGTTAAGATGCATTATGGTATATTTTTGACAACTACTAATTTAGATTCAAGCTCACATAGATTATGAGATTTAACCATTTAACTGTTATTTTCATAGTTTTTTTCTCTGTGTGTATATATATATATATATATATATATATATATATATATATATATATATATATATATATATATATATATATAGGCATTAGGGTCATCCTAGTGATATTTACAATTGTGTGTATGTTTTGATTAGAATATTGAAGACAATATGTTGAATATCCCTTTAAGTAATTGCATCATGTGGTTTAACACCTGGGGGCACAGGTGTATTTAAAGGAGCTCTGCTACCTTTAACATTATGTCCATGAATAAGGCAGGGGGCTGCCGAAACGTGTAGGACTTGTTGCTACCACTGATGCTTGGGATATAAGCTTTTATGCTATTTTACTTTCTTCTTCTCCAATAAAGAACTTTTATGCATTACCTTGAGGCTCGCTGGCATTTCTTCGCAACTTTGAAATTTGTTATAAAAAAAAAAATCTACTACTCATTTGAAGTTCAGACTAAGTGCTATTGCATTGTCTTGTCATCTTGCATTTGTTGATTATGCAAATCTAATGTGTTGACTGGTCCTTAAGGATTTACAGAACATATACAGGTAGCCCGCAGTTTACGCCGGGGTTAGGTTCCAGAAGGAATGGTTGTAAATCGAAACTGTTGTAAATTGAAACCCAGTTTATAATGTAAGTCAATGGGGAGTGAGGGAGATTCCAGGCTCCTCTCAAAATTGTCATAAGTAACACCTAATACATTAGCATTTAAAGTCTTCATTTCAAAGCTTTAAAAACAAACAGCATTATAAACCTAATAAAATAATCACACAACACATACTTCACTTGCATTTTTCTGCAAACAGTTCTTTCTATGCATTCCAATCTGGACTGGACTGATTTATAGACAGGAAGATCTTGTTCCTTTGAAATCTGCTTGATAGCTCAGGTCTGGTTAAACTGATTAATTTAAGCTTGCTTGGCTGCAACACAAGTGGACAGCTCCACCTACTGGCTATTTTAATAAATGCACTGCTTCTCAATGCTTTTCAATAGCAGTCACATGACTGGAAAAAAAGGTTGTTATTCTGAAACGGGTGTACATTGAACCGTTGTAAAACAAGGGCCACCTATACTCCGTTTTAAATTTTTTTCATTTTTAAGTTCCTTTTTTTTTTGCTCAAATCTAATCACAAGAAAAAAGATAGTATTGGTTAAATATGCAGTAATTATTTGTAATTCAGCTGGAAATATTTGGGACATGAACTTAGACCCCTATATGACAATAATTGGGGAAGTGAGTTACAATACCCATTTTTGTAGCAGGCTGACTATGATGTAGTGGTTGTGAATATTATAATGACACGGTATTCTAAATTTGTATCATTTTGGTAAAATAGAGACCATTTGATTCCCCTTGGTTTACACTTCATATATAGTACTAATTGAGCTATAGATGATTATGTAGGGGTCATCATGTGCTAAAATTATTATATCCTGTTACGCTTAGCATGGTAATTTTTATTTTATATTTGTGTATATGTTTTATTTTTTTCACAATGATTGAGGCTAAGTTCACAATGTTACTGGATATAAGTGACATTTTCTATCACAAGATGTGTATTTATTTATGTTTTCAAAAATAGAGCTACACAACAGTAATAGCTATTTATGGTTTCTAGATAGATAACCATGACAACCCAGGGAGCTATGATAGCACATACAACTGTCGTGAAAACAGTAGGAATTTTCACTATAAAATACTTTGTTAGTAGATTAAAGGTGATATTTGAGGGAATCATAGTCTGTATGAATAAGACATGCAAGCTAACTATAATAATTCTAGTATGTAACCCAAGGGAATACTTAGGTGTCATTTTTTTTTTTTTTTTACACACACATACAGGCCACTTTGCTTGTGGTAACAAACTGCTAATCAGCCAATCACATGGCAGCAACTCAATGCATTTAGGCATCTAGACGTGGTGAAGACAACTTGCTGAAGTTCAAACCGAGCATCAGAATGGGGAAGAACAGGGGGATTCACATAAGTGACTTTGAACGTGGCATAGTTGTTGGTACCAGGCGGGCTGGTCTGAGTATTTCAAAAACTGCTGATCTACTGGGATTTTCATGCACAATAATCTCTAGGGTTTACAGAAAGTGGTCAGAAAAAGAGAAAATATCCAGTGAGCGGCAGTTGTGTGGAAGAAAATGCATTGTTGATGTCAGAGGAGAATGGGCAAACTGATTCAAAATGATAGAAAGGCAACAGTAACTCAAATAACCACTCGTTACAACCAAGGTATGCATAATACCATCCTTGAACGCATAACACTTCGGACCTTGAAGCAGATGGGCTAGAGCAGCAGAAGACCACACCGGGGCCACTCCTGTCAGCTAAGAACAGGAAACTGAGGCTACAATTCGCACAGGCTCACCAAAATTGGACAATAGAAGATTGGAAAAACGTTGCCTGGTCTGATGAGTCAGCTGCGGCATTCAGATGGTAGGGTCAGAATTTGGCGTAAACAACATGACAGCATGGATCCATCCTGCCTTGTATCAACGTTTCAGGCTGGTGGTGGTGGTGTAATGGTGTGGGGGATATTTTCTTGGCACATTTAGTACCAATTAAGCATTGTTTAAATGCCACGGTCTACCTGAGTATTGTTGCTGACCATGTCCATCCCTTTATGACTAGTGTACCCATCTTCTGATGGCTACTTCCAGCAGGATAATGCACCATGTCACAAAGCTCAAATCATCTCAAACTGGTTTCTTGAACATGATAATGAGTTCACTGTACCCCAATGGCCTCCACAGTTACCAGATCTCAATCCAACAGAGCACCTTTGGGATGTGGTGGAACGGGAGATTCGCATCATGGATATGCAGCCGACAAATCTGCAACTGCGTGATGCTATCATGCTATTTGCATATTAAGAGCTTCCAGTAGATGACAATGTCAACTTGCTATTAAATCACAGTATAAAGACATTATTGTAAAATTACCACACACAAAAAAATAAAAAAAAAATATATATATATATATATATATATATATATATATATATATATATATATATATATATATATATATATATATATATATATATAAAAATAATCACAAAATCAAGTAGATTTATAACCGTAGGAAAAATCTCAAAAATGTATTAAAATTATATAGAGCTACGATTAACCCCTCGCTGGTCATTAAGGGTTTGTCTGGGTGTAAGACACGCGCTATTGGACCCTACCTCCCTTCTGCAGGCTTGCGAGACTGCTCTATTGAAAAACACACCTACAGAGTACGTCGCTGGTCGTTAAGGTGTGTATTTATGAGTTATTTTGGGCACTAATAAGCACTTCTAGAATTGTGCTTTTTGTTATTAGGGATTCATTATTTCATCACTCTAATGATATTACCATTGATATTCTTTTTTACCTGTATATGCCTACTTTGGTAGGTTACCCTTATTTAGTACTCTTTTATAGTGCTTCTTATTGGAGACTATACAATACACTTTCACCACATACCATAATACATTAGCTTACTTACACTCAACATTATGGTTATTTCTCTTTACTGTAATATATTATACATTTATGTTTTTAGTTTCTAGGACACTTATATTAGTTATACACTTTTTGGTTTATACGGACGAGATTGGGGTTATTATTCATTAATGAGGTTAAGATGAACAGACAATATGATTGGTATCCGATTAGCAGTGGTGGCTCTAGACTTTGAGAGGCCTTAGGCAAAACTTGAACATGTGGCCACTACTGACACCCATAGTAAAAAAAATAAAAAATGCAATAAGATAAGTTGCATATTTTAAGGCAAACCTTAACAAATCCCAGAAAATATACATTAATTCTGATAAGCAATAAACTTGGAGTAAATACAATATTCCAACTCAAATATAATTTATTTTAACCTCATTGTGCTTTCAAGAAGATTAAGAGTAGCATGCATGAAATGTAAACACATCTTCTCTTACAAGCTGTCTTATGCCAGATATTGTGCCAAGTCTCAGAGTAGGAAAAAAATAAATAAAGTGCTTCTTACAGACGAAGAGCATAATCTTACCACCATCTAAACCACAAACAAGGTATAATTGTTGCAGAAATGCAAGAGGTCAATGATTTAACCTGCTTGCTAATTTGATGGTTACTTTCAGTCAACTATTCTATGCCGTGAAGGGCTTGTTCAGGAATTCTAATGGGGTACTACAGCAATCTAATGGGAGTGTATAGCCTTCCCCAGTACTCCATAGACCCAATAATGAAAGTCACAAGTGGGTGAAAAGTCAGGGGAAATTATTTATTTAAAGGGACACTAAACCCAAATTGTTTTCTTTAATGATTCAGATAAAGCATGCAATTTTAAGCAACTTTCTAATTTACTCCTATTATCAATTTTTCTTCGTTCTCTTGCTATCTTTATTTAAAAAACAGGAATGTGATGCATAGGAGCCGGACCATTTTTGTTTGAGAACCTGGGTTATGCTTGCTTATTGTTGGGTAAATGTAAGCCTCCAATAAGCAAGTGCTATCCATGGTGCTGAACCTAAAATGGGCTGGCTGCTAAGATTTACATTCATTTATTTTAAAAAAAGATAGCAAGAGAACAAAGAAAAATTGATAATAGGAATAAATTAGAAAGTTGTTTAAAATTGTATGCTCTAGCTGAATCACGAACGAAAAAAAATTGAGTTTAGTGTCCCTTTAACCCCTTAATGACCGAGGACGTGCAGGGTACGTCCTCAAAAAAAAGGCAGTTAACGCCTGAGGACGTACCCTGCACGTCCTCGGTGTGGAAAGCAGCTGGAAGCGATCCTGCTCGCTTCCAGCTGCTTTCCGGTTATTGCAGTGATGCCTCGATATCGAGGCATCCTGCAATAACATTTTTAAGCCATCCGGTGCAGAGAGAGCCACTCTGTGGCCCTCTCTGCACCGGAGATTGTTGGCTTACCGCGTTGGTGGGTGGGAGGCTGGTGGGAGGCGGGTGGTGGCCATCGATGGCCTTGGCGACGTGCAGGAGGGGCGGGATCGTGGGCGTGGGTGATCGGGCGCGCGCGCGTGCACGGACGGGGGGGGGGGGGCGCGTGCACGGGGAGGGAGCGGGTGGGAACCGCTACACTACAGAAAAAAGTTTAAAAAAAAAATGCAAAAAAAAAAGGGAATAAAAGTTTTTTTTTAATAATCAATTAAGGTGTTGGGGTTTGTCTGTGAGGGGGGGGTGAAGCTACACTACAGAATTTCTATTTTTTTAAAAAAAAAACACGTTTTTTTTCTTGAAACTGGGTACTGGCAGACAGCTGCCAGTACCCAAGATGGCCCCCAATAATGCAGAGGGGGGAGGGTAAGAGAGCTGTTTTGGGGGTGGATCAGGGAGGTTGGGGGCTAAGGGGGGATTCTGCAAAGCAGCATATGTAAATATGCTAAAAAAAAAAAAAAAGAATAAATTAAAAAAACCTTTTATTTTAGTACTGGCAGACTTTCTCTAGCCTCTACTTGAGAGGCTAGAGACACAACAAATTGTATCAGCTTCCTTTACCTGGTACACAGACTAATGTAAACTATCTGCTGGTCTCATAAAAGGTATATTCCCCCTTATTACCACATACGCTGAGATTACTCTTTTATACAAGTTTATTCATTTTTTTTGTGCATTTTAAAACCATTATGTATATTTCTAAAAGAAAAGGCTCACCCCTCAGAACATTACTGCCCCCAGTCTATAATTGTGAATAATATTGGCCCAAAGCTGCACAAATGACCAGCTGTGTTTCACACCATGTGCATAGAATCTGGGTCAGAGCCACCCAACTAATGACCCACTGACTACATTTAGAGCTCTAGTATGTTTTTGGCTGTCATCTCAGTAAAATATGTATGCTATGCAACTTGTCAGGAAGCTTCCTTATCTCTCAGTATTTAGTCAATGGGCTCCAAATTACATACCAAAGATTGGAGTACACTCCAACCTATCACCTGAACCCTCACTTCCCTTCCCCTGTCACCTGAAACTTCAATAGTCTGTCCTCCTTTTTCACCTAAAGCCTCCTTTCCTAACCCCACTCGCCACCTCTTTCCTGAACCCTCAACTCCTACATGCGTGCCGCTCCCATTGAGATTGAGGATCTGCTCTAGATAATCAATCCGTCTTAAACACTACAAGTGAGGGACTTGAAGGGAGGGGCGACGTCAGAAACGTTGCAGCGGATTGACTGAGCGTGACGAGCGTGCAAAATGACCTACTGCATGATATAGAAAGGGGGCAGGAGGCTATTTGCAGCTTAATCTAAGGTAAGACTTTAAGATGACTGTCCCTTTAAGAGAGTGTTGTGCTTTAAGGGGCAATTATAGTCAAAAAAAATTGCAAGCTCTAATTTGTTAGAGGAAGTAATTTTATGACTAGCGACCCTTTAAAGTGAATGTAAATTTTGATGCTATAGTGCCCGGTTTTTAAAAATTTGATTAAAAACAGGGGAACTTTAATTCATCAAAATTTACATTTCACTCGTTGTGAAGAAATACCTTTTAAACTTGACAGCAGCTCCAGCTTCCTCCGGTCATTGCAAGCCATTTCTGATGTCAGAAATGATAAATAGGTCATCCTCCAATCACGGCTTCCCCCCAGAGGGAATCAGTTTCTGATACAATGCCGTGATTGGAGGAAGCCGGATTCGTCATTTTAGACACAGGAAGAGGCTTTGCGACGGGTGGAGGAAGCTGCAGCTGCTGTCAAGATTAAAAGGTATGGGTTTTTTCACAGCACGAGTGAAATGTAAATTTTGATGAATTAAAGTGCCCCTGTTTTTAATCGAATTTTTAAAAACCGAGCACTTTAGCATCAAAATTTACATTCACTTTAATGCTATGTGTTGAGGTTAAACACATACTAGAAATACCACTCAGGACATGCAGAACATTCATTCAGCTATGTGACTAGTGCTGATTGGATCAGCAGCAGTTTCCTCGAGACCAGCAGTACTCTGTGGGTCCAAGGGGTATTTCTACTACGTGTTTAACCCCTTAGCATTAAATGCTTTAGATTCATAAAATTACATGTTTTAGCGATTTATAGAATGTAAATTTTTGACTATAATGGCCCATTAATGCAATACAGTATTCATTTTTAAAAGTACTGAGAGTAATACAAAAGTTGTGCAAGTGAGAAAGTGAAAACATTGTAATTGAGGCGTCACTGAATACTAAAATAATATTTATTAATTAGATGAGTGCAATCTATATCGTATTTTCAAATTATTTCATTTTATTTAGAAAATATAGTATTTCTTTGTGAAGAAACTAAATATGGTTTACTATACTAGATCTAGAATTTGTCAGTTCTATTCATTAGCTATTTAATAAAGTAATTTTAGTGTTAAGTTGACAGACCAACTTACATGTCAGATATGTCTAATGTAACAGGTTTCAGATTTTGACCCTGAGTAATCACCCATGAAGAGATTTGTACAATCTGATTTTTCATTTTATAGTGTGATTTTATTGAACCCCAGTATGAACTGAACTAAAATGATGTATCACACGGACAAATGACAGTCCTGCATGATAGTCACAATATAATTTTATTTACATAGAACATAATGGGCTCCATTTATCATTCCAATTCTCCTACAATGTGCAATAATATGCCGCAGTTGTCTAGCAGCGATGGATTCTAGAAGCTATGGGTTACACACAACACTAGATACATTAGACAAAAATACTGAGAAAACATTTGTATTTACAGCTCAGCTACAGAAAATATTATTTAAGTTAAATATCATAATGAACTTATCTTGAAACACTAATCCCTTATACTTTAGAACTTCATATACAGTTTATGCTATGATATAATAGTGATTATTTCCGCTTATAACATCCCACAGCAGCCAGACTCATGTGTGTACTGATACACGTGTGCTGGGTTATAACGCCGCATACTCACACAGCAGTTGTAGTAATGGGTTTGCACTTGCACAGAGTGCTTGGATTTATCCTGCAAGAAGCTCGATTTCTCACAAACCAGCAAGTGCCGGGGACATGCCTGTAGCGTCCGGAGCATGCTACCTGTAATCTTCATACACCGTCCCGCTGCAAATTTCTAATTAGTTTTCTTGTTTAAAATACATAAAGCATTGAAGAACTGAGGAAGGGGAGGATCCATGAAGACATTTCCTGGTTATTACATCGAGTCAGCAGCAGTTACAATGTGAGCGGTGCTGCCACCTAGTGGGATGAATGTGACTGTACAACATTGCACTGTATTGTACTGGTTCCTAAACTTTTATTTCTAGCTATCGTTTCTTAGCGTGTTACATTTATTGATTATAACGTTGTGTGCAGAATTATTTCATACATACTTTAAAAGGTGCAACGACTCATGAATTTATGTAATATCATCTAATAACATTTATATTGCCTTGTTTGTTTTATTATATCTTGATAAATTACTTATTGCATGCTTTAATATCTATTTTGTGCTGCATTTATCTATACAGTGAGCTTTATAGCATTGGGTTACACTGGTACTGATAATATTTACTGTGTTTGAAATCTGTAATATCATATAGCTTCTATTAATGTTATACACTGATTAAACTTGTAAACTAAGAACTATCCAGAGAAGACAATATTCCACAATGCCTTACAACCTTATATGAAAGAGAGTTTTGTTCAGTGCAGAGGTGTAACTACAGGGGTCTTAGAGCAGAGAACAGATAGGAGGCGTCCTTAGTGTGTGGGATAGTGGATCAACAATTATAACTTGAACTAGGTAAGTGAGTTAATATTGATGACAATAGTGGTCAATATACACTGTATTAATAGAAATATAAACAAACAATATTAGCATAGATATCTTCAAATGAGTTAGCAATAATATATCAAAAAGTAGACTCAGTGATAAATATGTACTACCAACATATGATGGATATCAAAATACAAAAAAGTCCTTGAGTTACTTATGGATGGTATCGGTGTGAGTGGATGAATATGCACAAAAGAGGCAGCTATCTGTAGAGGATCAAGGCCACGATCCAGGGTCAGTAATCTGCAGTGAATAGAAAAGGACGGAAGCGCCACATGATGGCCCAATATTGTTGGATATAATCAGTGTAGTATAAGTAATGGTTTCACTCACATGTAATCTAACACCCCTAGTGGTGTAGAAGGAGCAATCTGGGGTCAATAGCAGTCACCCAGAAGACTGGCCTCCGGTCAATGTGCAGTGATCTGTAGAGGACTCAGGACAATACAAAGCACAAGAGGGTGCCTATACCAAGGGAGGTGCTCCACCAAATGTGAGTGAATATCATACACTCTTACTATTTATTGTGCATTTACAGTACTAGGTCATATAGGCACCCTCTTGTGCTTTGTATTGTCCTGAGTCCTCTACAGATCACTGCACATTGACCGGAGGCCAGTCTTCTGGGTGACTGCTATTGACCCCAGATTGCTCCTTCTACACCACTAGGGGATTGTAAAGTAGCTAGGCGGCAGCTGGGGAGACCAGAGAAGACAGAGTTGAAATAATCAAGGCAGGAAAGGATGAGAGAGTGGATTAAAATCTTAGTTGTGTCTTGTGTAAGGAAATTTCTAATTTTAGAGATGTTTTTAAGGTGGAAGCGGCAGGCTTTAGCCAAGGACTAAATTTGAGGAGTGAAAGAAAGATCTGAGTCAAATGTGACCCCAAGACATCGGGCATGCGGGGTAGGGGTAATGATGGAGTTGTCGACAGTTAAAGAGAGATTATGGCAGAGATTTTGGAAGAAGGGGCGAAAATAAGGAGCTCAGTTTTGGAGAGATTTAGCTTGAGGTAGTGAGAGGACATCCAGGAAGAGATGTGAGAAAGACAGTTAGTGACAGGGGTTAACAAGGAAGGAGATAGATCTGGTGCAGAGAAGTAGATTTGGGTGTCGTCGGCATACAAATTATTTTGGAAACTGTGGGACTTAATTAGGGAACCTAATGATGACGTGTAGATTGAGAAGAGAAGGGGACAGAGAACAGAGCCTTGCGGTACCCTGACAGAAAGTGGTGACGGGGCAGAGGAGGCCCCACAGTAGGCTACACTGAAGGTACGGTTTGACAGGTAGGAAGAGAACCACGAGAGGGCTGTGTCACAGATCCCGAAGGATTGGAGGGTTTGGAGCAAAAGAGGGTGGTCAACAGTATCAAAGGCTGTGGACAGATCAAGGAGAATAAGCAGAGAGAATTGGCCTTTTGATTTTGCTGTAAGTAGGTTGTTGGTAACCTTAACGATTGCTGTCTCTGTGGAGTGATGGGGATGAAATCCAGATTGCAGTGGGTCAAGGAGGGAGTTTAATGTAAGGAAATGGGATAGGCATGCATATACTAGTTTTTCGAGAAGCTTTGAGGCAAGAGGGAGGAGGGAAATAGGGCAGTAGCTGGATGTGGAGGTTGGATCAAGGAAAGGTTTTTTTGAGGATAGGTGTGACCAGTGCATGTTTCAGAGATGAGGGAAATATACCGCTGCTGAGGGAGAGGTTGAAAATGTGTGTGAGTACAGGGGTAAGAGTAGAAGAGAGGGATGGGAGTAGCTGTGAGGGGATAGGGTCAAGGGGACAGGTAGTGAGGTAAGAGTTCAGTATAAGTGCAGAAACTTCTTCCTCAGTAACGGGAGAAGGAGCTAAGTTTATGGCTATGTGGGTTGTGGTTGATTGCGAGCGTTTGAGGGGGTGAGAGAATGGAAGTATGTTGAGAGCTGATTTAGTTTCTGATGGAGTCGATTTTTTTATTGAAGTGGCTGGCAAAGTCTTGAGCTGACAGAGAAGTTGTATTAGTATTAGGAGGTGGGGATGGGCGGAGAAGAGTATGGAGAACAGACGTTTTGGGTTTGAAGAAAGATTAGAGATAAGAGTAAGATGAATTTGTAATGAAGAAAATCAGCTGGACTCTGAGATTTTCTCCAGTGCTGCTCAGCAGTGCGGGAACATCTGCAGAGGTACCGTGTCAGAGGAGTATGCCAGGGCTGAGGATCAGTGTGTGATTTCCGAGCTGTGGTAAGAGCGGACAGATTGTCAAAGACGGATGTAAGGGTGGAATTATAGTGGCAGATAGATTGGTCAGGGCAGGAAATGGAGGCGAAGGATGAGAGGAGAGGTTTGAGGGAATTAGCAAGCTGTTGCTGATCTAATGACATAATGCTTCTGTGAAGTTTAGTGTGAGGAGTAGGAGGGAGAGTTGTAGGGAGGGATAATATGTTGCAAGTGAGCAGATGGTGGTTAGAAAGAAGAAAAGTAGAGTTTGTGAAGTTTGAAATAGTGCATCGATAGTTAAAGATCAGGTCAAGGGAGTGACCATCTTTGTGAGTGGAAGAATCAGTCCATTGTGACAAACCGAAAGAGGAAGTGAGTTGCAGAAGTTGTTTTGCAAAGGAGGCAGTGGGATTGTCAAGAGGGATGTTAAAGTCGCCAAGAAAGAGGGCAGGGGTGTCTGAGGAAAGGAAATAAGGTAGCCAGGCAGCCAAGTGATCTAGAAAATGAGTTGAGGAGCCAGAGGGTCGGTATATGACTGTAATATGTATAGAGAGTGGAGAGAATAAGCGAATCATGTGTGTTTCGAATGAGGAAAATATGAGGGAAGAGATGGGTTGTATTTGTTGAAAGTTGCAACGAGAGGAAAGTAAAATACCTACACCACCTCCTTGTGTGACAGAGCAGCAGTGGATGCTGTGTCTAGGGGAGAGAGCGAGGTTTCTGTTAGGGCCAGAAGGTTGAGAGAGCAGGAGATAAAGAGGTCATATATAGAAGTGAGCTTGTTGCAAACAGAGTGAGAGTTCCAGAGTGCACAAGTGAAAGAGGTAGTGGCTTTAGATGCAAGAGGAATGTGAGTAAGGTTGCCAGAGTTTTGTTTTCTGAGTCTATGGAATGGTACACATGGATGTTCATGGCTAGGAAGTTGTTGGGGACCAGGATTAGGGGAAAGGTCACCAGCATTTAGTAAAAGCAAGAGGGAGAGTGACATGAGATGAGATACAGATTTTCAGTAATGAGACTGTTTTTGAGACGAGGTGCAGAGGGGAGAAAGAGTGTTTAGGTATAGCTAAAGTTCATGAGTACAATAGTAAGGTGAGTTTAAGAGAGATGGGCTAATGAACAGTGCAGGTGGAGAGGGAGAAGGAACAATTGAATAATGTAGTTTGTTATAGAGACAAGAGGTAGCAAAAAGAATTATGAATATATTGAGCATTTTTACAAAAGTGGGAAACCATTTAAACACATAAAACACAGTATTACAGCAGCAATTGCATAAGAAAACAATGAGATACATAAAACATAATAGTCCAAAAGTACTTGCCTTGTGTCTTGCCCCTTTACCAATCGTTGTTGGATCCTTGTATAATTATTTTCTTAATGGCTCACTTATAAAATGTTCACTTCAAAAATGTGAACATATGTTGTTGTAACAATGCACAGCCCAGTGCAATGCACATCCTAAGCCCAATGTTAAATATATAGGCAGGGAAGTCAGCTATGTCCACTAAATTACTTGATTCATAATTCAAAGACAAATTAAAGGCCAATTGGAAATTGGATTCTGGTCTGGTCAGGGTGAGATAAGTAAACAGACAGTAAAATTTCCAGGAGGTTAAAAATATTGCACAAGACAGCTATACATTTAAGAATAATAGCAAGTATTGATAAGGATTGAACATCACATGGCAATTAACAAAACATTAGAAGACATTGGATAACATTGCAACAAATGCAGGATTAAATTAACTACCTAAAATCATTTACTTAATATACATGTACACGTACCAAAAGAGAGTTACAGGAGAGGAAAAAACACCAGAGTGCAGTGAATAGTTAAGTAAATAATGTAATTTTAAGTCACTTTTAAATTCACTTTTATTTTCAAATGTGCTTCATTCTCTCAGGCCTAGATTTGGAGTTCGGCGGTAGCCGTCAAAACCAGCGTTAGAGGCTCCTAACGCTGGTTTTGGCCGCCCGCTGGTATTTGGAGTCATTGATTAAAGGGTCTAACGCTCACTTTTCAGCCGCGACTTTTCCATACCGCAGATCCCCCTACGCCATTTGCGTAGCCTATGTTTTCAATGGGATCTTTCTAACGCCGGTATTTAGAGTCGTTTCTGAAGTGAGCGTTAGAGCTCTAACGACAAAACTCCAGCCGCCTGAAAATAGCAGGAGTTAAGAGCTTTCTGGCTAACGCCGGTTTATAAAGCTCTTAACTACTGTACCCTAAAGTACACTAACACCCATAAACTACCTATGTACCCCTAAACCGAGCTCCCCCCACATCGCCGCCACTCGATTAAAATTTTTAACCCCTAATCTGCCGACCGCCACCTACGTTATACTTATGTACCCCTAATCTGCTGCCCCTAACCCCGCCGACCCCTGTATTATATTTATTAACCCCTAACTTGCCCCCCACAACGTCGCCGCCAGCTACTTACAATAATTAACCCCTAATCTGCCGACCGCAAATCGCCGCCACCTACGTTATCCCTATGTACCCCTAATCTGCTGCCCTAACATCGCCGACCCCTATATTATATTTATTAACCCCTAATCTGCCCCCCTCAACGTCGCCGACACCTGCCTACATTTATTAACCCCTAATCTGCCGAGCGGACCTGAGCGCTACTATAATAAAGTTATGAACCCCTAACCCGCCTCACTAACCCTATCATAAATAGTATTAACCCCCTAATCTGCCCTCCCTAACATCGCCGACACCTAACTTCAATAATTAACCCCTAATCTTCCGAGCGGAGCTCACCGCTATTCTAATAAATGGATTAACCCCTAACGCTAAGTCTAACCCTAACACTAACACCCCCCTAACTTAAATATAATTTACATCTAACGAAATAAATTAACTCTTATTAAATAAATGATTCCTATTTAAAGCTAAATACTTACCTGTAAAATAAATCCTAATATAGCTACAATATAAATTATAATTATATTGTAGCTATTTTAGGATTAATATTTATTTTACAGGCAACTTTGTAATTATTTTAACCAGGTACAATAGCTATTAAATAGTTAAGAACTATTTAATAGTTACCTAGTTAAAATAATAACAAATTTACCTGTAAAATAAATCCTAACCTAAGATATAATTAAACCTAACACTACCCTATCAATAAAATAATTAAATAAACTACCTACAATTACCTACAATTAACCTAACACTACACTATCAATAAATTAATTAAACACAATTCCTACAAATAAATACAATTAAATAAACTAGCTAAAGTACAAAAAATAAAAAAGAACTAAGTTACAGAAAATAAAAAAATATTTACAAACATAAGAAAAATATTACAACAATTTTAAACTAATTACACCTACTCTAAGCCCCCTAATAAAATAACAAAGCCCCCCAAAATAAAAAATTCCCTACCCTATTCTAAATTAAAAAAGTTACAAGCTCTTTTACCTTACCAGCCCTGAACAGGGCCCTTTGCGGGGTATGCCCCAAGAATTTCAGCTCTTTTGCCTGTAAAAGAATAAATACAATACCCCCCCCCCAACATTACAACCCACCACCCACATACCCCTAATCTAACCCAAACCCCCATTAAATAAACCTATCACTAAGCCCCTGAAGATCTTCCTACCTTGTCTTCACCATCCAGGTTCACCGATCCGTCCTGAAGAGCTCCTCCGATGTCCTGATCCAAGCCCAAGCGGGGGCTGAAGAGGTCCATGATCCGGTCAAAGTCTTCATCCAAGCGGGCAGAAGAGGATCTTCCATCCGATTGAAGTCAACATCCAGGCGGCATCTTCTATGGTCTTCCATCCGGAGCGAAGCGGCAGGATCCTGAAGACCTCCAGCGCGGAACATCCATCCGGACCGACGACTGAACGACGAATGACTGTTCCTTTAAGGGACGTCATCCAAGATGGCGTCCCTCGAATTCCGATTGGCTGATAGGATTCTATCAGCCAATCGGAATTAAGGTAGGAATTTTCTGATTGGCTGATGGAATCAGCCAATCAGAATCAAGTTCAATCCGATTGGCTGATCCAATCAGCCAATCAGATTGAGCTTGCATTCTATTGGCTGTTCCGATCAGCCAATAGAATGCAAGCTCAATCTGATTGGCTGATTGGATCGGCCAATCGGATTGAACTAGATTCTGATTGGCTGATTCCATCAGCCAATCAGAAAATTCCTACCTTAATTCCGATTGGCTGATAGAATCCTATCAGCCAATCGGAATTCGAGGGACGCCATCTTGGATGACGTCCCTTAAAGGAACAGTCATTCGTCGTTCAGTCGTCGGTCCGGATGGATGTTCCGCGCTGGAGGTCTTCAGGATCCTGCCGCTTCGCTCCGGATGGAAGACCATAGAAGATGCCGCCTGGATGATGACTTCAATCGGATGGAAGATCCTCTTCTGCCCGCTTGGATGAAGACTTTGACCGGATCATGGACCTCTTCAGCCCCCGCTTGGGCTTGGATCAGGACATCGGAGGAGCTCTTCAGGACGGATCGGTGAACCTGGATGGTGAAGACAAGGTAGGAAGATCTTCAGGGGCTTAGTGTTAGGTTTATTTAAGGGGGGTTTGGGTTAGATTAGGGGTATGTGGGTGGTGGGTTGTAATGTGGGGGGGGGGGGTATTGTATTTATTCTTTTACAGGCAAAAGAGCTGAAATTCTTGGGGCATGCCCCGCAAAGGGCCCTGTTCAGGGCTGGTAAGGTAAAAGAGCTTGTAACTTTTTTAATTTAGAATAGGGTAGGGAATTTTTTATTTTGGGGGGCTTTGTTATTTTATTAGGGGGCTTAGAGTAGGTGTAATTAGTTTAAAATTGTTGTAATATTTTTCTTATGTTTGTAAATATTTTTTTATTTTCTGTAACTTAGTTCTTTTTTATTTTTTGTACTTTAGCTAGTTTATTTAATTGTATTTATTTGTAGGAATTGTGTTTAATTAATTTATTGATAGTGTAGTGTTAGGTTAATTGTAGGTAATTGTAGGTAGTTTATTTAATTATTTTATTGATAGGGTAGTGTTAGGTTTAATTATATCTTAGGTTAGGATTTATTTTACAGGTAAATTTGTTATTATTTTAACTAGGTAACTATTAAATAGTTCTTAACTATTTAATAGCTATTGTACCTGGTTAAAATAATTACAAAGTTGCCTGTAAAATAAATATTAATCCTAAAATAGCTACAATATAATTATAATTTATATTGTAGCTATATTAGGATTTATTTTACAGGTAAGTATTTAGCTTTAAATAGGAATCATTTATTTAATAAGAGTTAATTTATTTCGTTAGATGTAAATTATATTTAAGTTAGGGGGGTGTTAGTGTTAGGGTTAGACTTAGCGTTAGGGGTTAATCCATTTATTAGAATAGCGGTGAGCTCCGCTCGGAAGATTAGGGGTTAATAATTGAAGGTAGGTGTCGGCGATGTTAGGGAGGGCAGATTAGGGGTTAATACTATTTATGATAGGGTTAGTAAGGCGGATTAGGGGTTAATAACTTTATTATAGTAGCGCTCAGGTCCGCTCGGCAGATTAGGGGTTAATAAGTGTAGGCAGGTGTCGTCGACGTTGTGGGGGGCAGATTAGGGGTTAATAAATATAATATAGGGGTCGGCGATGTTAGGGCAGCAGATTAGGGGTACATAGGGATAACGTAGGTTGCGGCGGTTTACGGAGCGGCAGATTAGGGGTTAAAAAAAATATGCAGGGGTCAGCGATAGCGGGGGGCGGCAGATTAGGGGTTAATAAGTGTAAGGTTAGGGGTGTTTAGACTCGGGGTACATGTTAGAGTGTTAGGTGCAGACGTAGGAAGTGTTTCCCCATAGGAAACAATGGGGCTGCGTTAGGAGCTGAACGCTGCTTTTTTGCAGGTGTTAGGTTTTTTTTTCAGCTCAAACAGCCCCATTGTTTTCTATGGGGGAATCGTGCACGAGCACGTTTTTGAGGCCGGCCGCGTCCGTAAGCAACTCTGGTATCGAGAGTTGCATTTGCGGTAAAAATGCTCTATGCTCCTTTTTTGGAGCCTAACGCAGCATTTGTTTGAACTCTCGATACCAGAGTTAATTTTATGGTGCGGCCAGAAAAAAGCCCGCGGAGCGTTAACAGCCCTTTTACCGCCAAACTCCAAATCGAGGCCTCAGTATCCCTTGTTGAAAAAGAATATGTACATATCCTACACAAGTTGGAGCTAGTACTTTTAAGTCAGAATTAAGCTGCTTAGGTATATTTGTGCATACATACCTGTGCAATGTTTGTCCAGATTTATATTATTAATTTATCAGCTTTTCAGGTGTTGTTTTCTTACCTTAAAGTTACATTTATGTTCTTTTTTTACTTGATCCTTCCTTATATTACAATAAAATGTATTTGATTAAATGTATTTTTATTGGCCCATGAAAACCATGCAATATAATGAAATGTATTGCATCACTATAACCAATTTGACTTATGTAGCAGCAATACAAATTTGAATTTGAAAACAAAACCAAAATGGATAACTACTGGTACATGCTCAATAATAGAAAAAAAAAACCTTTTGAATGATATCTAGTTTAGGAGTTGCTGATGATTACCCTTCATCATATAGTCAAAATCACTTCCTTGCATCTTCACTAGTGACATGAGGTGTTAGCTTCTTGGATATGTAAGATTTACAGCCATTTCCTTCTATTTCCTCACTGTGTTGACAGTCACACTGATCTGCATGCAGATATCCTCAATGTTCTCTATTAGGACCCAGACTCTAAATGAATATTTGTCCTCTCCTCTCTAAAATTGTGTAACAAGCATAAAGCAACAGAAAAGTCAAAACTAAACTTGCATGGAAGACAGGCCTGGGCTGAAAATAGGGCATACAGGGCACTAGTCCAGTCAGCAGCATTATTTGAGCATGATACCGGGCAAGCTTTTAAATTGGCTATATGGGTCTCAGAGGTCTCAATTAATATTTTGATGCCCTTCTCTACCCGCATTATGTTTGGCCCCTCTGTGTGTTACACCCCCCCCCCCCCCACCTCCTTGGAAAGAGGGATCACAGTATATGGAAAGTGTATGAATTCCAAGATGATTGCCACTGTGTTGTTGTACTGGAAAACCTGCCACCATATTTGTACAGGAAGGCTGCACGAATGCATAATTTCTGGCATGCACTAACCAAGGGGAAAGGAAGACAGTCACAGAGAAGGAGCTTCTCTTGATGGTGCCTGTTCGTGTGTATGTGTGTTATAGTGCAGCTTATGTTGGATGGCAAGTGAGTGGTTGTGACACAGCACAATGAGCAATAAGCAATTATCATTTATTTAAATGTGAACTTCAATAGCTCCCTTTTATTACATTTCCCTTTTTTTTATATATTAATGACAACAAATTTACAAAATACAGAAACAAAAGAATTTTACAAACCTTAAATGTTTTTGCAAATCAAACGAGTACATTATACTTGTAGGTTTTGGAGAATAGTTAAATAAAAAAGGAGAGGGAGTTGGCTGTTCTGCCTTAAAATGCCCAGGCATACTTTCGGTCCCATCTGGCCCTGCTGAGAAAATACATTTATATAACAAAAGCAAACCTGTTCAATTAGAAATCTATACATTTTATAGGCAACAGTTTGAAAATAGTAATAAAAATTGCTCTTACTTGTGCATCTTTTTGAACAGTGAACACACATATATAATGACCTTAGAGTTTACACTGGCTATAGAAAAATAAGGACAATGTAAAGATACATACAATTTACCAGTAAGAAGATTTAGTACATTTCCCCTACCCAACCCCCTTTAGTAATTTTCCTAGCTTATCAATAGTTCCTCTTTTAGATATGTTGTAAGGGTCTTATTCAGTGTATAAAGTTACTTTTAGAAGATGATTATGATGCATAATTAAGGCTAATATGGCCGAAACATTGCATTATTTTTTATACTGCTTGTTTGAACAAGTAAAAGAAGATGCTTATAATTAAGAGGTGCTGGGTATTTTCTATATTTGTACTGATTGGAGGGGGGGGGTATGCAGTAATCCATACCATGTGCATCTCAAGTTTGTATTGCAAGATTTATAACCCATTGATGTACCCATTTTTAGCACTTAGGAGATGATTGAGCATCAGGCTTACATTAATTGCAAAGGGTATATTGTAGAGGAGCTAGCGTTGGAGACAATTGTGGTGGGGGATTATGAGGGGGCCGGGTTATCTGTTTGATTTACTGTGGTTGACTTGACTTACTTGATAGCCTCTGCAGTGTTTAAACCACAGAAATAGTGTCCGACTCTAGTGTGATAGTTGACCAGACACTTTTGATAGTTACAGCCCTGTAGCATATGATCTAATCCTAATTCTAGTAGCTTTCGTTTTTAATTGCAGCAGTTACAAGTAACAAGTCTCTAGTCTTTACAGATGTGCCTAAAATATGCTTTATATTGTTATTTTCCACTTGTAGATTCACTTTCTGTGACTTCTTTAAACACTCTTTCTAATAATTGTTTCAATGAACTCCTCTTAGAGGTCTGTGCTCCCCACCTGCCTACAATTATGTAAATGTAAGGATTTGCGCTGCAATTAAAAGCAGAACACATAGCTGTAACATAGAAGAAAGCAACCAAAAATGTGTTTGATTGTAATATTTTGAAGTATAAAAGAAGTCCTAAAATCCTCGCAGGGACCACAGAAATTAGGAAAACTGCCACGCTAGCACAAATAGCAACATAAAGTTTGGGCGGATGGCAGTGTTTTGAGGCTTTTTGTACTTCAATTAACAGCATAAAACTGGACACAAGCATAGTAGTGACTGCAATGAGATATAAGGTAGAGGTAAAGAAGTAAACGTTAGTGCAACTTCCAGAGCCTGGCTTAAGATATTCTTTTCCACTACTACAGACAAATGTTTCTAATGCGGTTACTAAGATAGATAGCATCCAAAATATAATACATGCATAGACTGAAATATTCTTGGGTCTTTGACACTGATACTGGAATGGATATAGAACAGCAAAACATCTTTCCAAGTTTATAGCCATAAGAAGGTAAATTCCAGCATTAAATCCAAAATTATACATCAGTGAAACAAATGGGATTATATAAGTCTCTACAGTAACTGACGGTTTTAACCCATTCAAACAACAAAAGATGTATATCAACAGAGTAACAAATCCAGAAAGAAAGATAGAATCTGCTACTGCCAGATTGAGAATATAAACTGTAAACTGGGTTCTCCTTATTTTCACAAACAAAAACCAACATATGTACCCATTCCCCATCAACCCTAGAATACATAAAGCTATAGAAATGCTGGTCAATGGAAAAACATAGGAGAGCCCTTCTTTCATTAACTGCTTTTTTTCTGTTACATTCATTTCTTGCGTTGATGCGTTACTGGATTCATTCATCATCTCCTATAAACAAACAAAAAGACATATTATGGGTTGATTTCTGTCCATAAGATTGAAGAAAGTATAAATTTTCTAAATAAAATATGTTTTACCATAATGCTACATTTTGCACTTCATAACATAATGCATCTTTTTATTCTAAAAGCCACAATAATTGTAAAGCATAAGACATGACATACTCCTACAAATTCTTGAAGGGACACTCAAGTCAAAATTAAACTTTCATGATTCAGATAGAGCATGCAATTTTAAACAATTTTCCAATTTACTTCTATTAACAAAATGTGCACAGTCTTTATATTTACACTTTTTGAGCCACCAGCTCCTACTGAGCATGTGCAAGAATTCACAATATATACGTATATGCATTTGTGATTGGCTGATGGCTGTCACATGATACAGGGGGAGTAGTAATAGACATAACTTCAAAATTTTTCAGAACAAAATCTACTACTCATTTGAAGTTCAGACATAGGGGACGATTTACCAAACGGTGAATTGGCCCCAATGCAGCTGTTTCCGCGCCGGAAACAGCAGTTAAGAAGCAGCAGTCTTAAGACCGCTGTTCCTTAACTGGTCCGCGCCTCTGAGGCGACAAATAGCAATCAGCACGATCGAATACGATCGGGTTGATTGATACCCCCTGCTAGAATCTGCAGAGGGCGACATTGAACAAGCAGTTCACCAGAACTGTTTGTGCAATGGTAAATGCCGACAGCGTATTCAGCTATGTCGGGCGGACATGATCCACTCAGCGGATTATGACCGCCTGACATATGATAAATCGGCCCCTAAGTGCTATTGCGTTGTCTTTTTTTTATGTGTTTGTTGATTATGGAAATCTACTATATTTACTGGTTCTTTAATGGCTTACTTTCATGCCAAGCCCATGCACAGCATAACAATGTTATAATATTCTGATCCGAAGGCTGAATTATTAAAATAATTTAACTGAAATAATGTAATATGAGCGTTTCTGCTTTATAGATTGTATGGCATTTTCATTAAGGGGGCAGTAAAATCAAAATGCACTTTCATGATTCAGATAGATCATGCAATGTTAAACAAATCTCCAATTTATTCTATTATCAAATTAGCTTTTTTTGTCTTGGTATCCTTAGTTTAAAGCATATATAGGTAGACTCAGGAGTAGCAGTGAACTACTGGGAGCTAGCTGCTGATTGGTGGCTGAGCATGTATGCCTGTTGTCACTGGTTCACCCAATGTGTTCAGCTAGCTCCTAGTAGTACATTGCTTCTCAATCAAGAAAGGATATCAAGAGAATGAAGCAAATTCGATAATAGAAGTAAATTGAAAACTCATTTTAAATTTAAGAATAGTTTTTGGTTTCTTTAAGAAATGTTTATACATGATCATAGTTTTTTTGTTTCTTACTAATTAATTTTTATACTTATCTAGAAAATTATACAGGCCTAGACTACAAGTGGACCGTAAAATATTAGCAACATTGAGTGCTAATACTGCTCAAGTTAAATCAATAGCGCTCCTATTACAATAGCACTCCTAGCACTTGTGCAAAAGCCTTAGGCACACTAATAACTGGAGGTCGGATAGTGCAGCCGCTCTAATTCCCTTTTCTTAGACTTCTATGGGGTGCTATACAAAAGCAAGTTCTGGCCTTCGCTCCCATGCTACCCTGAAGGTGTGCTGTAAAGCCAAAGATGCTCTAAAGCTAAAGATGCGTTAAGAAGTACTTTAAATAGCATTGTTCTTCACTTAAAAGAAAATGTTATTTTTAATTTTATCTATCTATCTATCTATCTATCTATCTATCTATCTATCTATCTATCTATCTATCTATCTAAATATATATATATATATATATATATATATATATATATATATATATATATATATATATATATAAATATATATATAGCTAGATTGATATATATATATTTATATATATATATATATATATATATATATATATATATATATATATTGTATGCATATATACAGTATATATGTTTAAATATATTAATAACATTTAAAGTATTTATATTATAAAAACATTTTTTTAACAGTGTTTTAAAGAGATATGGTATATTATATGGCAAGGTGTTTGACATGGAAGGGCTCAAACATGTGTGTGTGTGTGTATATATATATTATATATATATATATTATATATATATATATATATATATATATATATATATATATATATATATATATATATATATATATATCCATCCTGAGTAATTTACATACACATTTTTTTATTTTTTTTTATAAAATGTGATTTTTGTTGAACAATTTTGTTACGATTTTTGATGCACATTAACAATACAAATTTTTTCCTGTATATAGCTGTGTGAATGGTTCAATTAATAATTTTTTAATATTTTGAAAATAGGGATTTTATTGTGCACTTTTGTAATGTCCGCTTCTCCCACCCTACGAAAATGCAGTAAGCGCCGTTAACGGGACACCCTGTTTTTAAGGTAAAAAGTGGCTTTTGATCATTCCACCAGGAAAATAGGACATGCGAGTATTCTTTAATAATCTCACAAGGACAGAGACCTTTAGATCAAAAGGCCACCACTGAGGCAGATGATCACTATTTCTCTTAATTATTTATTTATTTATTTATTTGTTTATCATACAAAAAGAAAAAGAAAAAAAAACAATATTAAATAAAACAGTATTTCAACACATTATAAATAATTCCATGTACAAAGGAAAAAACATAAAAATACAATTTATTAATTAATTATATAAAATATCTAAATAAATTCCGTGAATACAATTTCCACTTTCCCTTTCCCTAGAACACCCTAAATCCCTACTTTTTCCTATAACAAAAGCAATGTAGATTCTTATCTAGTTATTTCTTAGTAGGCGGAGTTGTCTGGTAAATGGACTCATAAGTATTTTGTAGTCTTGAAAAAGGCCCTAAATCGAAGGGCTGAAACGCATTGGATGACTATTTATTCTAAGTGCCTGTCTTAAAGATTTCTGAGAAGCAGATTTATTTTTTGCGCTCTATAAGCTATCTATTATAGATATTTTGCACAATGTTCTTTTTCTTTTGTTATCCATAGACACCTTTTTTTTTTTAAGACACTTGAGGATATCACCTACTTGATTTGGGAAATATCACTTCACACCCTGATATATTTTTCTTTTTCTATATACTTTTTGGACATATTTCCAGGACAAATATATATATTTTTTCACATCACCTGAACACCATATTGGGACATTTTTTTCTTTTCTCCCATTGTCTGAACACCATTTTTGGATGTACTACATTTTATATATACACTTTAGCCCACTGTTTAGTAAGGCGCTTTTCTTATATACTACTACTAGTCCTAAAGCCCGTGTACACGGGCCATTTTTTGCAGTACATCGGTCCCACCCCTTGCTCTCTCTCTATCCCCTCTCTTTTGCTCCCTCTCTCCCCTCTCTTTTGCTCTCTCTATCCCCCCTCTCTTTTGCTCTCTCTCCCCCTCTTTTGCTGTCTCTTTCCCTCTCTTTTGCTCTCTCTCTCTCCCCCTCTTTTGCTGTCTCTTTCCCTCTCTTTTGCTCTCTCCCCCCCTCTTGTTTGCTCTCTCTCTTCTTGTTTGCTCTCTCTCTCCTCTCGTTTACTCTCTTTCTCCCTCTCTTTTGCTCTCTCTCCCCCTCTCTTTTGCGCTCTCTCCCCCTCTCTTTTGTGCTCTCTACCCCTCTCTTTTGTGCTCTCTCCCCCCTTTCTTTTGTGCTCTCTCCCCCTCTCTTTTGTGCTCTCTCCCCCTCTCTTTTGTGCTCTCTACCCCTCTCTTTTGCTCTCTCTCTCTCCCCCCCTCTCGTTTGCTCTCTTGATTGCTCTCTCTCTCTCTCTCTCCTCTCGTTTGCTCTCTCTCCTCTCTTTTGCTGTCTCTCTCCCTCTCTTTTGCTCTCTCTCCCCCTCTCTTTTGCGCTCTCTCCCCCTCTCTTTTGTGCTCTCTCCCCCTCTCTTTTGTGCTCTCTCCCCCTCTCTTTTGTGCTCTCTACCCCTCTCTTTTGCGCTCTCTCCCCCTGTCTTTTGCACTCTCTCCCCCTCTCTTTTATGCTCTCTCCCCCCTCTCTTTTGTGCTCTCTCCCCCTCTCTTTTGTGCTCTCTCCCCCTCTCTTTTGTGCACTCTCCCCCCTCTCATTTGCTGTCTCTCTCCCTCTCTTTATTTCCCCTCTTCTGCTCTCTCTATCCCCCCTCTTTAGAGCTCTCTGTCTCTCGGCAGTCGGCACCTGGCCCCGCCCGCATCACACCCGCCCCCGCCCATTACACCCGGGCCACGCCCACGTTGCACCCACCCGGCCACGCCCACTCCACCACACGTAGGTGCCAGGTCAGTTGGAAGGCCAGGTGTGTTTGTCCTCACGCGCAGTCTCTACTGCGCATGACAGCTTCAGACAAACACACTTGGCCTTTTATTATATAGGATTGTTGTGAATCTGATTAGGAGATTTCAGAGGAGCTTGTGTATTTCTATTGTATAAAATATTCCCTTGGCGCTATAATATTTTCCCCATTATTGTGAGCATTTTACCAGCCAAAATTTGTTAATGGGCCAAGCCCAAATATATTGTTTTTTGCCACCTCTGACTACAATGGGTGCTGAAAACACAACCTTCTGATGTCATAATGCAATTCGTGCAAAATGAATACCCACCATATAGGAAAATAAATGAAAACATAAATAATATTCATTAATATTGTGTACATCATTTCTAGTATCTCAATATTTAAGATTTCTGTTTGAAGAAGAACCCTTTAGACGTTTAATAGCACACAATTTAATTTAAGATGAGGAACTGGAATGGACATATTATCTAGAATTAACACGTTAGCCAGTAATTTTATTGTGCAATGATCAATCTCAAAATGATCCATATATGGGCTAACTGTTGTGCAGTCCTTATGAAAATGTTGTAATCAATTATAAGTTAATTTTGTTGATAATGTAACACAAAATACATTGTTATTAGTCTATTTTTTAAAATAAACGTTATTGGTCATATTGGCGTTACAGAAAGTAATCAGACATCCAGTTATGGAATGACCGTTATAAACATGTTATTATATGAAAACATAAACTAGAAAACTTATATGTATACTCATTGTCCTGAAGAGGCTTCTGGGAGTTATGAGTCTATTTTAATTCAAGAAAACAATCAATCGGCAATGAATGAAGAGTAGATAAATATGAAGATTGTGTGAAGTGAATCAGGGATACTTGTTTTGTGCCACATAAATGTAAATCACTGCATGTAAGTACGCAATGTAACACCTCATTCTAGGTAACAAAAATATAACTTAGAAAAATACACACACATCTTATATTTACCAGAATGTTACAGACATTGTACAGGTTTTTTCTTTGTTCCCTCAAAAAGACATATTTGAAAAATTGAAAACATCTAATTGTTCTTGTCAGATTTGTAAAAATGTTTCTGTTTCCATCAATACATACTGTATGTGAAAGCTAGACCTATAAACCAGTGATCAATTATACGGCTAGATTACAAGTTTTTGTCGGTAATGGTGTGCGGTGCTAACGCAGAGTTATTCCTTACCGCTCACCTACAGTAACGCTGGTATTATGGGTTTTTAGAAACCCGGCGTTAGCCGCAAAAAAGTGAGTGTAGAGCAGAATTTAGCTCCACATCTCACCTCAATACCAGCGCTGCTTATGGAAGCGGTAAGATGGCAAAACGTGCTTGTGCACGATTTCCCCATAGGAATCAATGGGGCAGATTCGGCTGAAAAAAAGTCTAACACCTGCAAAAAAGCAGCGTTCAGCTCCTAACGCAGCCCCATTGATTCCTATGGGGAAATAATTTTTATGTCTACACCTAACATCCTAACATGAACCCTGAGTCTAAACACCCCTAATCTTACACTTATTAACCCATAATCTGCCGCCCCCGACATCGCCGACACCTGCATTATATTATTAACCCCTAATCTGCCGATCCGTACACCGCCGCCACCTACATTATACTTATGAACCCCTAATCTGCTGCCCCCAACATCGCCGACACCTACATTATAGTTATTAACCCCTATTCTGCTGCCCCCACTGTCGTTGCAACCTACTTACAATTATTAACCCCTAATCTGCCGCCCCCAACATCGCTGCCACTGTAATAAAGTTATTAACCCCTAAACCTAAGTCTAACCCTAACCCCCCCTAACTTAAATATAATTTAAATAAATATAAATAAAAATACTATTATTAAATAAATTATTCATATTTAAAACTAAATACTTACCTATAAAATAAACCATAAAATAGCTACAATATAACCAATAGTTACATTGTAGCTAGCTTAGGATTTATTTTTATTTTACAGGCAAGTTTGTTTTGATTTTAACTAGGTACAATAGTTATTAAATAGTTATTAACTATTTAATAACTTCCTAGTTAAAATAAATACAAATATACCTGTAAAATAAATCCTAACCTAAGTTACAATTACACCTAACACTACACTACAATTAAATTAATTACAATTAATTACAATTAAATTAAATAAACTAAATTACGAGAAAAAAAAACTAAATTACAGAAAATAATAAAATAATTACAAGTTTTTTAAACTAATTACACCTAATCTAATCCCCCTAATAAAATAAAAAAGCCCCCCAAAATAATAAAAATCCCTACCCTAGACCTATACTAAATTACAAATAAACCTTAAAAGGGCTTTTTGCGGGGCATTGCCCCAAAGTAATCAGCTCTTTTACCTGTAAAATAAAAGACAATACCCCCCCCAACATTACAACCCACCACCCACACACCCAACCCTACTCTAAAACCCACCAAATCCCTCCTTAATAAAACCTAACACTACCCCCTTGAAGATCACCCTAGCTTGAGACATCTTCACCCAACCGGACAGAAGTGGTCCTCCAGACGGTTCGAAGTCTTCATCCTATCCGGGCAGAAGAGGTCCTCCAGACGGGCAGAAGTCTTCATCCAGGCGGCATCTTCTATCTTCATCCATCCGGAGCGGAGTGGGTCCATCTTCAAGACATCCGACGTGGAGCATCCTCTTCTTTCGACGGCGACTGGAACAATGACGGGTCCTTTAAATGACGTCATCCAAGATGGCGTCCCTTCAATTCCGATTGGCTGATAGAATTCTATCAGCCAATCGGAATAAAGGTAGAAAAAATCCTATTGGCTGATCCAATCAGCCAATAGGATTGACGTTCAATCCTATTGGCTGATTAGAACAGCCAATAGGATTGAGCTTGCATACTATTGGCTGATTGGAACAGCCAATAGAATGCAAGCTCAATCCTATTGGCTGATTGGATCAGCCAAAAGGATTTTTTCTACCTTAATCCCGATTGGCTGATAGAATTCTATCAGCCAATCGGAATTGAAGGGATGCCATCTTGGATGACGTCATTTAAAGGATCCGTCATTGTCCCAGTCGCCGTCGAAAGAAGAGGATGCTCCGTGTCGGATGTCTTGAAGATGGACCCGCTCCGGATATATGAAGATAGAAGATGCCGCCTGGATGAAGACTTCTGCCCATCTGGAGGACCTCTTCTGCCCGGATAGGATGAAGACTTCGGATCATCTGGAGGACCACTTCTGCCCGGTTGGGTGAAGACATCTCAAGGTAGGGTGATCTTCAAGGGGGTAGTGTTAGGTTTTATTAAGGGGGGATTTGGTGGGTTTTAGAGTAGGGTTGGATGTGTGGGTGGTGGGTTGTAATGTTGGGGGGGTATTGTCTTTTTTTTTACAGGTAAAAGAGCTGATTACTTTGGGGCAATGCCCCACAAAAAGCCCTTTTAAGGGCTATTTGTAATCTAGTATAGGGTAGGGATTTTTACTATTTTGGGGGGCTTTTTTATTTTATTAGGGGGATTAGATTAGGTGTAATTAGTTTAAAAAACTTGTAATTATTTTATTATGTTCTGTAATTTAGTGGGTTTTTTTTTCCGTAATTTAGTTTATTTAATTTAATTGTAATTAATTGTAGTTAATTTAGTTAATTTATTTAATTATAGTGTAGTGTTACATGTAATTGTAACTTAGGTTAGGTTTTATTTTACAGGTATATTTGTCTTTATTTTAACTAGGTAGCTATTAAATAGTTAATAACTATTTAATAACTATTCTACCTAGTTAAAATAAATACAAACTTGCCTGTAAAATAAAAATAAACCCTAAGCTAGATACAAATGTAACTATTAGTTATATTGTAGCTATTTTAGGGTTTATTTTATAGGTAAGTATTTAGTTTTAAATAGGAATAATTTATTTAATTGTAGCAATTTTATTTCGATTTATTTAAATAATATTTACGTTAGGGGGTTGTTAGCGTTAGACTTAGATTTTGGGGTTAATAAATTTAATATAGTGGTGGCGACATTGGGGTCGGCAGATTAGGGGTTAATAAATGTAGGTAGGTGTCGGTGATGTTAGGGATGTCAGATTAGGGGTTAATAATATTTAACTAGTGTTTGCGAGGCGGGAGTGCGGCGGTTTAGGGGTTAATACATTTATTGAAGTGGCGTCTACGTCCGGTTAGGCAGATTAGGGGTTAAAAATTTTAATACAGTGTTTGCGATGTGGGGGGGCCTCGGTTTAGGGGTTAATAGGTAGTTTATGGGTGTTAGTGTACTTTTTAGCACTTTAGTTAAGAGTTTTATGTTACGGCGTTAGCCCATAAAACTCTTAACTACTGACTTTTAAATGTGGTACCAGTCTTGACAGGAGAGGCTGTACTGCTCACTTTTTCCAAGACTCGTAATACTGGCATTAGGAAAATCCCATTGAAAAGATAGGATACGCAATTTACTTAAGTGGGTTTGCGGTATGCTCGAGTCGCAGAAAAAAAGTGAGCGGTACACCTGTACCTGCCAGACTAATACCAGCGGGCGTTAAAAAGCAGCGTTGGGACCTTTCAACGCTACTTTTTAAGGCTAACGCAAGACTCGTAATCTAGGCGATAGCTTTGTATGAAATATGCATTGCATTTCTTGCAAGTTTCAGTTTAAATAGGGTTCACATTTTTTATATAAAAATATTTTATTGTTTTAACATACAGGACAAAAATGACCCAGTCTTGAAACATTGCAGGACCAGATTACAAGTGAAATGCAAAAATACAAACAGTTCCAAACATTCCATTTTTGTGCCCAAATTACAAGTATTTATCTCCTTAATTGTACCTTGTTATAATATCTTTGATGGTATTCACTGCACATAATGATTAGCAAAGGCACCAAAAAATGAAACATATATATATATATATATATATATATATATATATATATATATATATATATATATATATATATATATATATACCCATAACTACTGACCATAAACCATTATTACCCCACAGATAAAACAAATCTTTGCTAAACTCCCTTCTACTTATCCCTAAGTCACCACCAACCCCACTGCAGAAAACCCCCCATCATAATTCCCACCCGAAAGAGCTATCAATATCGCTCTACTGACTCAAATGTGTGCTTCAGTTTAAGAAGAAATGGGCAAACTTCAAAGGGTAGAAGTTGCCCCATCTTGACACCCATAAGTATAGCTACTTGTCAGTACTCCATGATTCCATAAGGGCCACTAAAAAGTAAGAAAAGCCTGCATCTTTGCACAGTAGCAAAAGATGTTTTTGATGATCAAAAACTTTAAACAAGAGAGAATATAAGTGCTGCTATTAACCCCTGGAGTCATATGCCAGTGAACAAGGGCTGAGACTTGGCCCGAAAATGTTTGGCTGTTGTTTCTACCTGGTTACAGGCCTGTAACCTATACTTCATGTTTTTACATGTTATGGATTTTTAAACTTTTTTCTAAATAAAGGATTTTTGGATTTTTAATTTTTTCCTTTTTTGTTGGTCTGGAGATGCGGGATTGCAGAGTGTGTAAAATAAATAATGTGTTAGTAACTCCTTATGCAAGAACTATTCTACCATATGCATGTGTAATTACAATTAGAATTTCGATTATATAATATGCCAATAGAGGATTCTAGATATTCCAATTTTGTGTAATTAATGCAGTCACAGTAATTCTGTCCTATATAAGGACCACAATGTTGAAGTGAGGTAGAAATCCGATTATAAGCACATTTCAAAGGATGATTAGTAGGAGTCCTGGCAATTGCAGCTTCTCACATAGGGAAATTATATTCTACATATAAAATAGAGATGCGCAGACCCTTGAGAAAGTTCTGGTGGTTGGATTTTTTGTACTTCCTGAGCTGTGGTGTCTATGCTTGCCCACCCATCTTGACCGTGCAGCTGGCAGAGTAGTTTGCTTTTCCCACGCTTAACTACCTATGTTCCCTATGGTACATCAAACTGCCCCCTATTGTGTTGATTGCGTAGCTCCTTTTATTGTACCCATGCATCTGCAAATGCGTTACTACTTTTAGTAAGAGGGGTGAGGGCGGTAACTCAAATACAGACATCAGTTATTACTCTAGTTCAGTAACTTGTGCAGTGTTGCTTAAAGTTTTGAAGTTCTACACTCTAAGATACCTACGTGTAAAATAAACGTCCACTTTACTCATAAAATGAAAAATTATATACTCTCTCTTATCATTGTGGGTATTTGCACTGCAGCCTGTTAAGTCACATTATTTTAGTTTGCGACTCTGTTCTCATTTTAATGACTTGAAGGGATCGGTGTGTTGACCTGTGTATCTGAAAAGGTTTACCCATTTGCACATGCATTGTGTTTATTTCTTGGAACATATCAAAGGTATGTTTAACAAGTTGGGGTGCATTTATCTCTAACTGGAAAACTAGCTTCCGGTCGGCAATCACCACGCCCCCTTGACCACACCCCTTGACCACACCCCTGACCACACCCCCACTGGCACCGGACCAGGTGGTCCCAGTTTCACCTCTAAAAATTATGGTAAGCCTACACATACACTCACACACACTCTCTCTCTCTCTCACACACACTCTCACACACACACATACATACACTCACACACACAAACACACACACATACACTCACACACACACACACTCACACTCACATAGAGGTAACACATAAAAAGGCACTATTTTCTCTACATACCATAAACATAAAATAAATGCATGGGCGAAAAATTTGTTTCAGACAAATTGATCATTCTGAATTTTTTTAAAAATTAATTTGGTACGAAATTTAAATTATATTCATTTTTTACGAATATTCATTATTAAATTAATTTGTTAACAAATATTTGCCATTTTTTCCTATGGGATGTAAATTTTTTTGTTTAATACATTTTTTTTTTTGGCTTAAATAAATGATTAGGAGAGTAAAGAAAAGCAAACTGAAAATAAGAGAGATGAAGGAACCAGTGACGTGCAGTGACATCAGAGGCTGGTGAGGCAGTGGCTAGGATACACCTTCATTCTTTAGATATCCTTTGTTGAAGAAATAGCAATGCACATGGGTGAGCCAATCACATGAGGTATCTATGTGCAGCCACCAATCAGCAGCTACTGAGCAGTAGATTTAAATTGGAAAGTTATTTAAATTTGCATATGGGTTTCATATGGGTTTCATGTCCCTTTAAATGGTGTCTTGGAAAACTGGTCAACTTAGTAAACATCTGATTTTAGTCTAAAAGGATTGTAACAGAAACTCTTGCCAGATAACACAATGCTTACTCTGATTATGAGATCTAGAAATCCATGCCCATTAAAATATGTTTAAAACATACTTTTTACTTTAATGCTGCAAATTATGCTTATAGATTCTTTCATTATTCAGTAAATATAAAAATGTCTTGATCCAGTGGCGGCTGGTGAAATTAAAAGATGGTGGGGCGCTTGACCCCACCCCTTTAAATAAAGCCACACCATCAGATGGCACTACTAATTCATTAATTAAATAAATAAAAGGTAGACAGAAACACAGAAAAGCACTCGGGGGGGGGAAAGGAGAGAGAGACACAGAGGGTTAGAGAGAAAGAGAGAGAGAGACACAATCACACACAGAGGGTTACAGAGAGAGAGACGCAATCACACACAGAGGGTTAGAGAGAGAGAGACACAATCACACACAGAGGGTTAGAGAGAGAGAGAAAGAGACACACAATCACACACAGAGGGTTAGAGAGAGAGAAAGAGAGAGAGAGACACAAACACACACAGAGGGTTAGAGAGAGAGAAATAAAGAGAGATTGAGAGACGCAATCACACACAGAGGGTTAGAGAGAGAGACACAATCACATACAGAGGGTTAGAGAAAGAGAGACACAATCACACACAGAGGGTTAGAGAGAGAGAAAGAGAGACACAATCACACACAGAGGGTTAGCGAGAGAGAAATAGAGAGAGACACAATCATACACAGAGGGTTAGAGAGAGAGAGAAAGAGAGAGAGACACAATCTCACACAGAGGGTTAGAGAGAGACAATCATACACAGAGGGTTAGAGAGAGAGAGAGAGAGACACAATCACACACAGAGGGGTTAGAGAGAGAGATTCCAAAAGATTTATGTGAAGAAATGCAGGCAGCACAACTTGGATGTAGATAAATGTAAAAAACTTTTTATTCCATCATTTAAAATTATTGTACAAGCACAGATACAAGTGTTACCCAAACACACAGGGGAAAGACTGCCTTCCGACGCGTTTCCTGCTCAGACTGAGCACTTCATCAGGGATGGAAGGTGTCTCCCTTACACACTATTTATTGGGGTTGAGCCACTTAACCCTTTGTGTTCATATGTTCAGTCTTATCTCTTCAACAAATATTATTACTGAACAAGGGCAAAAATGTGTTCAACTCCAAAAAATCTTACAAATTCTAACATAAGTATTTCATAGGTTACTTCAATATTTACATTACATATAATTCATCTACTGTTTAAACAAAGAGGGTAATTGCAAAACAAAAAAATCATAAAAAACTCTAAACAGTACACATATGTATTATACTGGGAGCTAGCTGTGCAAAACTATTGTTTATGGAATTCAAAATGGAAAGATGGAAAAATTATCCTCTTAAACATTTAAGATCAAAATGATCGTGAATATATGAGAGAAAAAGTGATGTTTTTATGATTTTATGTTTTTAAGTTTTTTAAGTTTTTAAAAAAGAGAGAGAGACACAATCTCACACAGAGGGTTAGAAAGAGAGAGACACAATCACACACAGAGGGTTAGAGAGAAAGAGAGAGAGACACACAATCACACACAGAGGGTTAGAGAGAGAGAGAGAAAGAGAGAGAGACACAATCACCCACAGAGGGTTAGAGAGAAAGAGAGAGACACAATCACACACAGAGGGTTAGAGAGAGAGAGAGAGAGAGAGAGAGAAAGAAACACAATCACACACAGAGGGTTAGAGAGAGAGAGAAAGAGAGAGACACAATCACACACAGAGGGTTAGAGAGAAAGAGAGAGAGACACACAATCACACACAGAGGGTTAGAGAGAGAGAGAGAGAGAAAGAGAGAGAGAGAGAAACACAATCACACACAGAGGGTGAGAGATAAAGAGAGAGACACAATCACACACAGAGGGTTAGAGAGAGAAAGAGAGAGAGACACAATCACACACAGAGGGTGAGAGAGAAAGAGAGAGACACAATCACACACAGAAGGTTAGAGAGAGAAAGAGAGAGAGAGACACAATCATACACAGAAGGTTAGAGAGAGAGAGAGAGAGAGAAAGAGAGGCACAATCACACACAGAGGGTTAGAGAGAGAGACACAATCACACACAGAGGGTTAGAGAGACACATAAGGGATGAGAGTCAGAGGGGGAGGAAGAGAGACAGAGAGAGAAAGAGACCATGGGGGAGAACAACACATAAGGAGAGAGATGGATAGATAGAGAGAGAGACACACACACACACAAGGGGGGGGAGAGGGACCACTGCATTTTAAAGTAATAAAACAGCAGAGCTACAGAGAGTTCAGAAAATGAGTCTATAATTTATGTGAAGTACAGAGGCAAGCTGCTAAGTTAGTGGGTTTAAAGTTTGAGTAAACAAAATACAAAAACGACTCTGCAGTAAAAGAGTAAAAAAACACTAAACCACATTCATTAAATTATCATTTTCACTAACAGAATCCCTTTCAGTAAAATCTTACTTTAATAAGATGTGGCTGAAACACTGCTCTCTCTGCCTCTCTTCCTGCTCTGTATAAGGATTCAGGAAGTGACAGTGGCACATTCCACTGCACTAAGAGGGGAAGAACAGAGCTCTCTTTTTCACTTTAGCAAAGCTAGCAGGTTCACAGGACAGCAACAAAATATATGAAAGTGTTTTTTTTCCGTTTTTGTTTTGTTTTATATGATTTAACATCCAGCCCCAACCCTATGTTCCACTTACTAATGCCTCTCGCTGGATTGGTTCAGCCCAAATAGGACCGCCTCAAATAAGCAGTTAATGGGCCATGCAATGATCTTAACCACTTGCATTCAGTAGGTGGCGCAGCATGTTGTGTAATGGTGGGCAGACCTGCTTGTGCCTCTCCATTACACAACATATAGCTGTGAGAAAAAAAAATGCTGGGGAAAAAAAATTAAATTTTTTTTTAAAGCCAATAAAAAAAAATATATTTTTGCCCATATGAGAGGTGAAGCACTGCCTCACCTGCCTCTAGTGACTGCACATCACTGGAAGGAACCAACTCTTATAGAAGAATACACTAGTAGCACTCAGAGGTTTAGGGTCAATCATACAGCTGAAAAGCTGAAAAAATATACAACTTGTAGCAAGTATGGGAAATGTGGGATCAAAAAATAGGACAAATTAAAACTTAACTTGTAATAAGTCTCTTAAAATAGGATAGTATATATTAAAAGCACACTCAGGTACTTTAAGCAGTAAATTGTATTAAGGCAATTGGAATGAGTTGCTAACCATGATAAGCAGAATATTCTCAGCTAGATTACGAGTTTTGAGCGCTATAGGGATTTTAACGACCGCCACAAAAGCGGCGTTATTTCACCTCCCTATAGCGCTGCTAACAAGTTTAAAAAAAGCAGGCTTCTGCGGGCGATATGGTGGTGTTGAGCTCCATACAAGCAGGGACGTGCACTCATAGGAGGCAGGGGAGGCAGTGCCTACCCTGCCATATGTGGCCAAAGCTTAATTAAATTTTAATTAAAACAAACAAAAAAAAAAGTCCAAAAAAAATTATTTTCCCCCCATGTAATGCTATGGAGAGGCAGTTACAGGAACGCTTCTCACCATTGCAGTACATGGGTCAAAGGAAAAGCTGTGCTGCAGCGCCACCTGTGTTCTGTCAATATATTAGCAGCAGACATCGGGACCAATAGGAGGCACCCCTCTTGATGCCTCCTAGCAAGTGAAAGATATATAGATTAACCAGAAGGAGGATGCAGTGAGCAGGGTCATGTGACACAACTGGAAGCTGAGGTAACCTAAGAACAGATGACACCAAGCAGAAGAGTAAAGTAGTATTCTACATCTCTTGTGATTCACAAATTGTGTTCAGATACAGCTCATTAACAGGGGGGACAGTAAGTGATCATAACCCAATACTGATGGGAAGTCAAAGGGTCAATTCAAATTTAAATCCATAATTTAAAACCCAGAGTTTGAAGTTAAGTGTGCAGTGTCCACATTATTTAAATTAAAGTTTTTGACACTGAATATTGCTAAGCCTCCCTTTTTCATGGTTATTTGATTTAATTAGGTACAAACTCCATATATGTTATGTCTGTTCAGTCAGAGGATGCAGTATCTATTTTTATTTTTCTCTGTGTCTCCATATATTTAAAGACTGCTGTTAACTTGTAATTCACAAATCAATTGAAAGCTGTTGCATTGTGTTTTTAATATGTGCTGCTTTTATACAAGTTTATATTAATAAAAAGGAGATAATGAGTCATTTAAAAAATATATGTAATTATTGCAGTTAAATGTTTTTTTTTTAGAAATAATGCCACTGTAAAGTAACATAGTCAAAGGGAGACATTTAAAATTAAACTTTCATGATTGAGGTAAAGCATGCTATTTTAATAGACTTTTCTAGTTATTTATATTTTGAGAATTAGCATAGTCATAATTACATTTCCATCATTCAGATAGAAATTGCACAAAAAAAATAAATAAACTTTCTATTTTACTTTTATTATTATTATGTACTTCATTCTTTTGGTATCCTTTGTTGAAGAGCATACCTAAGTGGGATGTGCACGTGCGTTTCTTGAACACCATATTGCAGCAGCAGCTGTGTTGGCAGTACTGATAACTTGTTCTTTGTGTAAAATTTGTAGGGTAAATTATTTCTATTTTTACAATACAGTAGTGAGTAGAGAAGATATTGTGTATCATTCTAATTGCTTAGTATTGTGTGTGTGTATGTGAGCAGAGTGTGTGTGGGTGTCAGTGAGCAGAGTATGTGTGCTTTATTCTTCAGTTAATCAATACATTTCCGATGAGCTGGTGCTTTAGTGCAGTGTTTCTCAACAATGGTCCTCAAGTACCCCCCACAGGCCAGGTTTTCATTATAACTGAATCAGTGCACAGGTGAAGTAATCAGCTGATCAGTAACTCAGTGGTTACTAACTTGCTCTCACCCATCACCTGATTAGGTCACCTGTGCACTGGTTCAGCTATCATTTAAACCTGCCCTGTTGGCGGTACTTGTGGCCCTCTGTACATGTGTTTCTCCGTCGTATCATATCTAGTGCCTCACCAGCCTCTGACCTCACTGCACGTCACTGCATACAAGTAGAAATTAAGTACTATTGAGCGCTCCCACCTGGAGCTAAAGTGCTACTAATCTAAAAATACGATTTAGTCCTAAAATTCAATGTAGAAAACAATACAAATGTATTAGTAACAGAATGGTGCTGGTTACAAATAAATATAGTTGGTTCAAAATATTTATTTTACAAATAATAAGGTCGACCTTAAGACAGAATAAATAACAGACAATAATATAAAAACAAAATAAAAACAACAGCAAACAATTACACTCTCTATATAGAGAAAAGGATATATGATCAATCCAATGTCACAGTGTTTGTATCCAAACAGATGGACGGCTCGGCTGTAAAATTCAAAAACTGATTCCTTGAAGAAGTGGAGTGGATACCAAAGGACAATGTTCCCTGTATGTGGATAGTAGATATTTCTATAAGTGTAGTATCATAGACTACAAGAAATAAAAAACAATCTGTACTCACAGTAAAGATTCTGCAAAGTTTCTTTCTGATATCCCTGGGTCCCCCTGTTTTCCTTGTCAAAGGGTGCTGTGAATATTGAGACCTCACAGGAGCCCCGGGCGGAGCGGATATCGGAAAGAAACTTCGCAGAAGGAAATACCTGACAGTGTGTCCAGACACCGGCTACAGCAATAGTACAGATTGTTTTTTATTTCTTGTGGTCTATGATACTACACTTATAGAAATATCTACTATCCACATACAGGAAGAAATTGTTCATTTGGAACATCTACATAAGGGAACATTGTCCTTTGGTATCCACTCCACTTCTTCAACGAATCCGTTTGTGAATTTTACAGTCGTCCATCTGTTTGGATACAAACACTGTGACATTGGATTGATCATATCATTTTCTCTATATAGAGAGTGTAATTGTTTGTTGTTGCTTTTATTTTGTTTTTATATTATTGTCTGTTATTTATTCTGTCTTTAGGTCGACCTTATTATTTGTAAAATAAATATTTTGAACCAACTATATTTATTTGTAACCAGCACCATTCTAATACTAATAAATTTGTATTTGTTTTTGTAGCCCGTATCCATTGCGGTTTATTTTCTACATTGGATTTTAGGACTAGATTGTATTTTTAGATTAGTAGCACTTTAGCTCCAGGTGGGAGCGCTCCCTAGTACTTCTTTTCTACTTGTATAGTCGCTTTTTGGGGATTTGTGAGATCCCTTTAACTAGTTGGAGTTTGTGTTTTTCCATACTAGGTGCTGGTCGCGTATCTTGTTTTATTCTCCGGTGTTGAGCTCCATACCACACCAAAATCAAGTGCTGCTTTGACGTGCTCGTGCACGATTTCCCCATAGACATCAATGGGGAGAGCCGGCAAATAAAAAGTCTAACACCTGCGATCGCGGAATGAAAAGCTCCGTAACGCAGCCCCATTGATGTTTATGGGGAAATAAAAAGTTATGTTTAAACCTAACACCCTAACATAAACCCCGATTCTAAACACCCCTAATCCGCCACCCCCGACATCACCGTCACCTACATACAGTTATTACCCCTAATCTGCCGCACCCGATATCGCCGCCACCTACATACAGTTATTAACGCCTAATCCGCCACCCCAGACATCGCCGCCACCTACATACAGTTATTAACCCCCAATCTGCCATCCCCGATATCGCTGCCACCTACATACAGTTATTAACTCCTAATCTGCTGCCCCCGATATTGCTGCCACCTACATACAGTTGTTAACCTGTAATCTGCCACCCCCAACATCGCCGCCACCTACATAAAACTATTAACCCCTAATCTGTGCTCCCGATGTCACCGCCACTATACTAAAGTTATTAACCCCTAAACCTCTGGCCTCCCACATCACTGCCACTAAATAAATCCATTAACCCCTAAACCTAACACTAACCCTAACGTTACCCTAACGTAACCCATACCCTAACGCCCCCTAACTTTAAAATAATTAAAATATAGCTAAATTAAAGTTACAATTATTAACTAAATAATACCTATTTAAACTAAATACTTATTTACCTGTAAAATAAAACCTAAGCTAGCTACAATATAACTAATAGTTATATTGTAGCTAGCTTAGGTTTTATTTTTATTTCACAGGTAAGTTTGTATTTATTTTAACTAGGTAGACTAGTTAGTAAATAGTTATTAACTATTTACTAACTACCTAGTTAAAATAAATACAAACTTACCTGTGAAATAAAACCTAACCTGCCTTACACTAAAACCTAACATTACAAAAAAAAAACTAAACACTAAAATTACTAAAAATAAAAATAACTAAATTACATATTTATTTATTGGAGCTCATATATTATTATGCACACTGCAACAGGCCACATTTATTCACAACAGACTATACTAGAGCTCTTGTGCTGATACTCATTTCACAACATATATTGCTCATAATAGACTTTATATGAACTCTTGTGTGGATACTTATTTCACTGTGTAAAAGGCAACCACAATTATCTATACGTCACTCTGAAGTAGTGTCACATAGATGCAAGGTATTTAATTTTAAGTCTTGAGTCTTATGTTGAACAATCACGATTCCTCTGATCCCACCTATATTATAAACCTGGTAGCTTTCCCACACAAATATGGAAAGTTAGAGATATTAGTTATCAATATATGTGGGTGCAATAAAAGAGGTTTAAAGCAAATACAAGTGTGTTTGATTAACAGTGGAATCTTTGGAAATTAAATAACAAAAGCAGAGTGTTGATAAACGCTACAAGCTAGCTCACAGTATATTCTGCTTATTATGGTTAGCAACTCATTCCAATTGCCTTAATACATTTTACTGCTTAAAGTACCTGATTATGCTTTTAATATATACTATCCTATTTTAAGAGACTTATTAAAAGTTAAGTTATAATGTGTCCTATTTTTTGATTCCACATTTCCCATACTTGATACAAGTTGTATATTTTTTCAGCTTTTCAAGCTGTATGATTGACCTTAAACCCCTGAGTGCTACTAGTGTATTCTTCTATTAGAGTTGGTTCCTTCACCTCTCTTATTTTCATTTTGCTATTTATCTCAATACACAGCACCCCCTATCCATAATACATACGTTATTAGTCATATTAAATGCTAAAATATGGGATCTAGAGGGTTTACTCAATATAAGCAGTAGTGCCAACTGCCAATGGTACCTTTTTCTTCTAAGTGAGTAAAAAACAGCATTTTTTGACCATTTTAAAATTCTATTTTATTATCACTTATTCTTTTAATTTATACATGCAATATTTTATGCACTGCATTTTTTAAAAGTCTGCTTAAAAGGTCTTTCTATCCTATTTTTTCTCCCCTTTAATTTGTTCCCAATAGTCCAGTTTACCTGATTGAGTGTATTAAATTGTTTACATTTATAAAGGCTTTGGAAATAGCTGATTTTGCCTTTGGTATTCCTACCTATACTGAACGTTTCTACACTTAAAGTGAACGTAAATTTTCAGCAATTAGTGCCCGGTTTTTCAAAATACTATTATAAACAGGGGCACTTTCATTGCTGAAAGTTTACATTGCACCGTATTTGTAGAAATACTTACCTTTTTCTTCTCCAAAGCCGGATCGGCAATCCGGCTTTGGAGAAGTAAAAGGTAAGTATTTCTACAAATACGGTGCAATGTAAACTTTCATTAATGAAAGTGCCCCTGTTTTTAATAGTATTTTTAAAAACCGGGCACTAATTACTGAAAGTTTACATTCACTTTAAAGGGATATGAAACCCAATTTTTTTTCTTTCAAGATTACAAGTGATGCGCAACAGACTTTGCGCTAGTGCAATGGTGATTTCAGGCTAAATTTTTCTTCCACTGATATTACAAGTCAAGAGAAATCACCATTGGACTACCGCCATAGTCCTTTCTGCATCAATCCATACCGCAATCTAAGAGCTCTCAAAGGCCTAGATTTAGAGTTTTGTCGGTAACGACCCGCGTAGCTAACGCCGGCTTTTTTCTGGCCGCACCATAAAAATAACTCTGGTATTGAGAGTCCACAGAAAGGCTGCGTTAGGCTCCAAAAAAGGAGCGTAGAGCATATTTAACGCAGCTTCAACTCTTGATACCAGAGTTGCTTACGCAAGCGGCCAGCCTCAAAAACGTGCTCGTGCACGATTCCCCCATAGGAAACAATGGGGCTGTTTGAGCTGAAAAAAACCCTAACACCTGCAAAAAAGCCGCGTTCAGCTCCTAACGCAGCCCCATTGTTTGCTATGGGGAAACACTTCCTACGTCTGCACCTAACACCCTAACATGAACCCCGAGTCTAAACACCCCTAACCTTACACTTATTAACCCCTAATCTGCCGCCCCGCTATCGCTGACCCCTGCATATTATTTTTAACCCCTAATCTGCCGCTCCGTAAACCGCCGCTACTTACATTATCCTTATGTGCCCCTAATCTGCTGCCCCTAACACCGCCGACCCCTATATTATATTTATTAACCCCTAATCTGCTCCCCACAATGTTGCCTCCACCTACCTACACTTATTAACCCCTAATCTGCCGAGCGGACCGCACCGCTATTATAATAAAGTTATTAACCCCTAATCCGCCTCACTAACCCTATAATAAATAGTATTAACCCCTAATCTGCCCTCCCTAACATCGCCAACACCTAACTTCAATTATTAACCCCTAATCTGCCGACCGGAGCTCACCGCTATTCTAATAAATGTATTAACCCCTAAAGCTAAGTCTAACCCTAACACTAACACCCCCCTAATTTAAATATAATTTTAATCTAACGAAATTAATTAACTCTTATTAAATAAATTATTCCTATTTAAAGCTAAATACTTACCTATAAAATAAACCCTAATATAGCTACAATATAAATTATAATTACATTGTAGCTATTTTAGGATTAATATTTATTTTACAGGCAACTTTGTAATTATTTTAACCAGGTACAATAGCTATTAAATAGTTAAGAACTATTTAATAGTTACCTAGTTAAAATAATTACAAAATTACCTGTAAAATAAATCCTAACCTAAGTTACAATTAAACCTAACACTATACTATCATTAAATTAATTAAATAAACTACCTACAATTACCTACAATTAAACCTAACACTACACTATCAATACATTAATTAAATACAATACCTACAAATAACTACAATGAAATAAACTATCTAAAGTACACAAAATAAAAAAGAACTAAGTTACAAAAAATAAAAAAATATTTACAAACATAAGAAAAATATTACAACAATTTTAAACTAATTACACCTACTCTAAGCCCCCTAATAAAATAACAAAGACCCCCAAAATAACAAAATGCCCTACCCTATTCTAAATTACTACATTTCAAAGCTCTTTTACCTTACCAGCCCTGAACAGGGCCCTTTGCGGGGCATGCCCCAAGAAGTTCAGCTCTTTTGCCTGTAAAAAAAACCATACAATACCCCCCCCCAACATTACAACCCACCACCCACATACCCCTAATCTAACCCAAACCCCCCTTAAATAAACCTAACACTAAGCCCCTGAAGATCTTCCTACCTTGTCTTCACCCTACCAGGTTCACCGATCCGTCCTGAAGAGCTCCTCCGATGTCCTGATCCAAGCCCAAGCGGGGGGCTGAAGAGGTCCATGATCCGGCTGAAGTCTTCATCCAAGCGGGAGCTGAAGAGGTCTATGATCCGGATGAAGTCTTCATCCAAGCGGGAGCTGAAGAGGTCCATGATCCGGATGAAGTCTTCTATCAACGGCATCTTCAATCTTCTTTCTTCCGGATCCATCTTGCAGACCTCCGACGCGGAACATCCTCTTCTCCCGACGCCTACTAGCCGAATGACGGTTCCTTTAAGGGACGTCATCCAAGATGGTGTCTCTCGAATTCCGATTGGCTGATAGGATTCTATCAGCCAATCGGAATTAAGGTAGGAATATTCTGATTGGCTGATGGAATCAGCCAATCAGAATCAAGTTCAATCCGATTGGCTGATTCGATCAGCCAATCAGATTGAGCTTGCATTCTATTGGCTGTTCCGATCAGCCAATAGAATGCAAGCTCAATCTGATTGGCTGATTGGACGCTCACTTCAGCCACGACTCTAAATACTGGAGTTAGAAAGATCCCATTGAAAAGATAGGATACGCAATTGACGTAAGGGGATCTGCGGTATGGAAAAGTCGCGGCTGAAAAGTGAGCGTTAGACCCTATTTTGAGTGACTCCAAATACCGGAGTTAGCCTAAAACCAGCGTTAGGAGTCAAATCTAGGCCATAGTGTTTTGACAAAACACAACAAAAATAAATTACAAAGTACACTTACACCCATAAACTACACGATTAACCCCTAAACTGCCATCCCCCACATCACAAACACTAAATAAAAGTGTTAACTCTTAAACCGCCACCCCCACATCGCAAACTATCTAAATAAATCATTAACCCCTAAACCGCCACCCCCCCACAATGCACAGTAATAAACTAATAACTAAACCCCCTAACCTAACACCCCCTAACTTATCCCGAATTAAAATACCCATAAATTAAATTAAAACTATACTATCTTGAAAAAATAAAAACTTACCTGTAAAATAACATTTAAACCTAAGCTTACCCTAAAAGAAATCTAGCATTACTTAAAAAATAAAAAACCTAAATAGCGCATGCATTAAACATGTATCATTGATACTATGTTTATCATATGAAATCCACAACGAAGAATGATCACAAGTTATTTCTCATGTTTCAATAATAAGGGCTTTAAGAATAATAAATATATGTTAATACATCGAGACAGCTTATAATGAATGTGAATATAGGTGGTATATTTGCAGATAGGGTTGTTATATTGACACTTGGGTTAATATAATTTCAAATATGCCGATCTTTGGGTTAATGTTGATTGGAATATGTCGATTTTAATGTTGTATTATGTTTTGTTTGTTTATAACTAAACTATGGATGTAATATCTGGATTTGTTCAAATTACTAATGAAGGTTAATTGGAGACTCAGGTGTGCAGACACGCCTCCAATGGGTGTTACAAATCTTGCAATTGGGTGCACTTACCTTTCAATGTTTGGTCTGTATTGAGGTGCTTTATGCCTGATGAAACGGACAGTATTGGAGTCAAGAAACGCGTTGCATATATAGGCAGTATAATGAGTATGCCCTCCTCATCCACTGCATGATTGTTGTAAAGTGATTTTAAATAAACTGTCTTTTAACTACAAGTGAAGTGTAAGCACCTTTTTATTGTTTACACCATCGCTATATTGCGCCTTAGCACTTTAAGCAATTCACACCTGAAGTTACCGGGCACACCTTGGTGGAGAGGATGAGCTGATACACCCAAAGCTATCAGCCTGCTTCTACTAACACATAAGGGTTCTATTTATAAATGTGAGTACTGCATTGGCTTGATGTCTACATGCTTATACCTGAATATTCTGATCTACACGTAAGGTGCCCCTCTGTTTTTTGATTTTCCAACAAAAAACCCTAGCTTTAACAAAAATGAAAAAAAAAAAACAACAACATTTACACACAAAAAAACCTACCATTACAAAAAATAACAAACAAAATTACCAAAAATAAAAAAAATCCTATTCTAATACTCCAAATTTAAAAAAAACCCTATTCTACAAATATACTACCAATAGCCCTTAAAAGGGCCTTTTGCAGGGCATTGCCCTAAAGATAACAGCTATTTTGCATTAAATAAAACTATTAACCACTAATATTACAAACCCCCAACCCCCCAAAATAAAAAAAAACTAACTAAAAAACCCTGTTACCCATTGCCCCGAAAATGGCATTTGGATGGGCATTGCCCTTAAAATGGGACTTCTGCCCATAAAAAACAAAACAAAACTAATCTTAAAAAAAAAAACACCCCAAAAAACCCCCGAAATTTTTTTTCATCCTATTGACAGATTTGAAGACTCAAATCAGCCAATAGGAATGCAAGGTACCCCTATATAAAATGGGTACCTTGCATTCAATATTCAGTGTGCGGCTGTAGACTGCATGAAGAGGGAGCTCCATATTGATCGGATGAAGAGGAACACCAACGTCGCCACCGCCATAGCCGCTGACCTCACCCCCACCACCATGATGAAGATGGACCCACGATGGATAAAGATGGAGCGCTGCCGGGATGAAGATGGAGCGCAATTTTGGGGTTAGCGTTAGTTATTTTTGTTTTTTTGGGGTGTTTTTTTTTTTAAGATTAGGATGTTTTTTTATGGGCAGAAAAAAACCTGAATGCCCTTTTTAAGGGCAATGCCCTTTTCGGGGCAATGGGTAGTTTAGGGTTTTTTTAGTTAGTTTTTTATTTTATTTTGTTAGGGTAAGCTTAGGTTTAAATGTTATTTTACAGGTAAGTTTTTATTTTTTTAAGGTAGTATAGTTTTAATTTAATTTATGGGAAATTTAATTGGGGTTAAGTTATGGGGTTTAGTTATTAGTTTATTACTGTGCTTTTTGGGGGGATAGTGGTTTAGGCGTTAATGATTTATATAGTCAGTTTGCTTTGTGGGGGATGGCGGTTTAGGGGTTAATAGTTTTTTTAGATAGTTTGTGATATGGGGGGATGGCGGTTTAGTGGTTAATAGTTTATTTAGATAGTTTGCGATGTGGGGGATGGTGGTTTAGGGGTTAATAGTATTATTAAGTGTTTGCAATGTGGGGGGATGGCGGATTAGGGGTTATTAGGCTAGGAGCTTATGGCAGAGTGTTTTTTTTTCTTCACTTTTTGTCTGTTTTGCGAGTGGGGTGTTAGGTCTTTTCTCCATTTTTTTTCTCCATTGATTTCTATTGGAAAATACATGAACGCGCATGCCAAAACTCTGCTAGCGATGTTTGCAATTCTCGGGCTACCACTAGTGAAAAAACATTTTTTTCAACTTATCGCTAGCAGAGTTTCGCTAACAGGTACGGCTTACTGCGCGACTTGTAATCTTGCCCACAATCTTAAACAACTTCCAAATATTTGCTTCATTCTCTTCATCTATTTTGCTGAAGGAGCAGCAATGCCCAACCAGAAACTAGCTGAACAAGTTAACACATCTAGTCAGCCAATCACAAGAATCAAAAGTGTGTAGACACCAATCACCAGCTTGCTCCCACTTGTATAGGATATGGTTATATACCCTACATATTTGTTTTTTAACAGCGGATACTTATAGATTTATGTGAATTAAAATCTTAAAATGACATGCTACATCTGACTCATGCAAGATTTATTTTGACTTTCCTATACCTTTAAGTATTAGCTAATAGAAAAGCTGTGCACATAACCAGCAGAAGAAATTAAATTACATTTCCAGTGTGGGTTAGGAGAGATAAGTAAAGAGAATATGCTAAATTTCAGTTGTTCTATTTATTGAGCTTTGGTTTACAAACAGATATGATGTAAGAAACAGCATTTGTGTGTACAGAAATTCACAAATAAGGAGAAATTATTTCCCTGCAAGTTTTATTTTAATGGGTTGTATTTTCAAACAACAACACTAGCTATTTCATATACAAAATAAACATAATGGAGCAAATTCTCATTGAAAACATATTAATTGAAAAACAATTTTACAGTACACTGTTATAACTTAAAAAATAATAATACAATGCATACACGTTGCATGCATAAAATAAAAGAATAATTAAAAAAAAATTCCCATAATAATGATTTCCATTTAAATTACTTTACGTACGTACTACTTACTAGGTGATTCAGCAGTGCACACATATACAGTTACAAACAATACTTTACATTTACAAAATATAACACCACATACAACACAGTCACACACAGTTCACCTATAACACATACTTGTCGGTTGAATGTGGTGTTACTCCTGCTGTCAGTTACACCGTGTTATTGCGGCAGCCATTTTACTGAGTACATTCATTTTCCATTCTCCATGCATACACCTTTCATGACGCCATTCTTCACACACCGTACACTCTCACTCTCGCAGCCAATTCTTTCCTCCACACACACACAACTTTCATATTACCATTTGCACACATACAGTGACACTCACTCACCGACCTGATCCTCTTTCAACTGATGTCCTAGGAAGACCAGAGGAAGTGTAAGTTTGTCTAGCTTCATTTTCAATTACTTGATCTCTGCCCTGCTGAAGACTAGTACTGCCACTGGTGGATGAGGTTAGGGAAGGTGCTGCTGAGCTGCTTTGGGCGACACTATCTCTGCCACTCTCCTCCCTAAGTAACACAGCCTTGTGGTACTTGTTCATGTGTTGGTTCATTCCAGAACTTGCGAAATAACCAACAACCTTCCTAGCAGCATTGCTTGTCTTTCTAGTACTATGGCTGCTGCTACTGATGGTGGTGCTTGTACTAGCTATGGCAACTGGGACCCTGCTGCTACAAATCTGAGCAGTTGTTGGGGTGAGGGGGGTCAACAATAAACTTGTATGGCTAGTATCTAGTTGCTCTACTTCTGGCTCTCCCCTGACTCTGCTGCTGCTGATACCACCACCTACAGAATCACTAGCACTAAATAAAACTGGACTGCTGGGGTGGTGATTGTGGCACTGGGAGCTGTGCATGTTCTAGTCACAGTGGCACTGGCAACTTTAATCACAGTAGACTCAGTGGTACTGGTATCACCACTAGTACAATTAGTAGGGAAACGTTTGTGGGTCACAGGAGTAAAGTGATGTCAACCAACAGTCCCTTTGTTGTTTCAAAAATTCTAAAAGTCTGACTCACAAACTGCGCTGCTAGTTTCCCCAAACATAGTTGGATATGTTTTTGGTTGGTGGTGGTGTGTGACCATGTGCACTGGCTTCTAGGTCACATCCTTGTCCAACAATAGCAGCAAAAAACAAAGAAAAATGTTGCCCTGCGCTAAGGAAAAGGCACCAATAAACCAAGGGAAAAAATGGAGACCCCTATCTCCACAACAAGAAACAGAAAATTTGTATTTTGAAAATCGTGTCCCAGATGGAACCAGATATTTCAAAAGACCTTGGCGCTGCAAAAAATTGCAGCTGAAACTAGTGATTGGATAAACCGTGACAATAATATGAAACCTTTGGCCTCAGTAATGAGATAACGTGGTTTAAAAGAAACAATGTAAATTTATTTATACAATATTAAACATAAACTAAAAAAGCTGATCAGCAAAAGAGCAATAAAATAATTGTAGCAATTAGATAGTAAAAGTGTAACAATCAAACTAACTTGACACAATATAGCAACACACAATATGGTGCCCCCACAATGCACCATAGTCAGGAAGAGAGGCACTCCCATTTGCGATATCCAACCAATGAGCACAGCTAATACAGGTTTAAAAAGCCCTGTATTACACCTTTCTGGAGCTTGACAAAGGCCCTGACCGGGCTGAAACGCGTTGCTCCTCCCACTCCACGCCACCTGACGTAACATTACCTACACAGACCGGCTTCTGTGTTAACTGCAACTTTCAGCGGAGTATCTTTGAAAAATCCGGTATTGTTCCAAAGGCTTATCCGGCTCTGCTACAGCTTGCTAAAAGGGACCCATCGCCGCAGCAGTAACCAAGACACGGTGTAAGTAAAAGTGAACACCTTTTGTTTGGTTTTCTGCTTGTGTATGATTTGGATCCGTTTGTCGTTCCAGCCTCACTCTGCTTCTCAAGGAATCAGCTGTGGATCTCGACCGCTCACTTTTATTCTGGACTTTCAACATTTGTTTCGCATATCAGCTCCAGGGTTGTTTTGTTATTTTTGATGCTACACTGACATCTGCTATAGTGCCATATTGTGTGTTGCTATATTGTGTCAAGTTAGTTTGATTGTTACACTTTTACTATCTAATTGCTACAATTATTTTATTGCTCTTTTGCTGATCAGCTTTTTTAGTTTATGTTTAATATTGTATAAATAAATTTACATTGTTTCTTTTAAACCACGTTATCTCATTACTGAGGCCAAAGGTTTCATATTTTAAACATTTTGACTATTGTCACGGTTTATCCAATCACTAGTTTCAGCTGCAATTTTTTGCAGCGCCAAGGTCTTTTGAAATATCTGGTTCCATCTGGGACACGATTTTCAACAATAGCAGCAACAATGCTTGCTGATTATTGCTGCTGTTGCTCCATACTGGCAGTGGCAGCAGGTGTAACTAAACGCTGTGGTACCACAGCTTGTGAAGAAGTTTGAAGCCTAGGCGTACCCCTACGTGTAAAGGGGGGACAGACTTACTCCCTACTGTCCTTGACCATTTCTTTTTTTAATTTTTGATATAGAGGAAATGGCTTGTTGCAAGTGTCTACAACTTTATTTTTTGTTGTGTCAAAGTATAGTGTTCTGTTTTTGGTTTTTGGTACAATACTTTGATGATATAAACTAATAAAAAAAAAATGTACTACTAAAATTAAGGTCAGGTAAAGAACAACTGACCTGCAACATAATTTTTATGAAAAAGAAAATCAAAGGCTTAGAGGTTTTGGCCTCACAATGTACTTAAAGGTGTGTTTTATGTATGATTTAAAAAAAAAAAAACAACTTAACTGCTGCTAGCTAATAATTTGAAAATAACTTGGAAATGCAAACTTTGCCTTTAAGATAAATTGCAAATGCAAACTTTGCCTTTAAGATAAATTGCTACCAGTATAACAGATAGATAAAATTTACTTTAACTTTAATTTTAAATTTTAACTTTGCAAATTTAAAAATATTGTAATTTGCTAAACAAGCTTTTAAGAAAAATTTCAAATACCTTTAAGGTAAACTACTGCTAGCCTTACACACTGCAGCAGACAAAATTAACCCTTAAATGATGCAACGTACCCTGTACATCGCTGGTCGTTAAGGGATTGTCTGCCAGTAATAGCGCGTCTTTCAGCAATTGCAAGACCGTGCTATTAGACTCTCCCTCCCTCCTGCACTCTTGCTAAAATAGCACGGTCTCGCTAGTAAAAATCCCCCCCCCATAGAAAGACCAGCGACGTACCCTGTATTGAAGGGGTTAACTTTACTTTTAAACTATAAATTAGCAAATTTTAAAATACTGTAATTTGTTAAACAATCTTTTAAGAACACACCAGTGAATGAACACACGCAGTACAGTAGTGCATCACAAAATGTTTTAGTTTTAAATTAAAATTAAGCTTAGTTTATTATAATTGAGGTTAATTAGATAAAGCTTTATTTTCAGCAACAAGTTACAGCCATAACTTGTGCACACGCTTTAATGAAAATAAAAACAAATCAAAGATTTTTAAATTAAAATAATAAATCTTTTAAAATAAATATATTTTTAAATCTTCAGCAATAGCAGTAAAGCCATAGGGCTAGATTACAAGTGAGGCGCAAACTGTTTAGCGCTAACGTAACCATTTTCATTGTGCTGATATTACAAGTGGAGTGAAATCACGACTGCACTAGCGCAATCACCATTTACACTTCAATTTACGCTCTCAAAGCTGCGGTTAACTGTTTTCCGAAACAAAAAAGTTGCACAAAACACTTCAAAAGTAATTTACAAAGTACAGATACACTAATATATATATGTGTATGCGTAGATATATATTTATATGTGTATAGGTAACATTGAAGACTCAGGCACTTCCAGGATAAAAAGTCAAGGAGCTTTTATTGTTCAAAAAGTCAATGATAAAAACAGGCAATAGCGTGGTACAGAGAATCCACGCTGACACAGCTATAACTGCTATTACTCAGTGAATAAGGACTGCTGGGATATTTATATGTGCATATATGTATTTACAGTCATATATATATACATATAAAAACATTATTATATATGTACATATATATAGACATATATATAAGTGCATTATAGCCCTTTGCCTTTAAGTAGATGAAAACATGATAAAACATATTTATGCAATATTCATATTTAATAAAGATTTTAACTATGTATTTACTGTAAATATTTCACATTTGCTAATGTGAAAATACAATGGAGTTTGTGCGATCTCGGGTGTTAGGTTTTTTTCCCACTTTTTTTCTCCATTGATCTCTATGGGTGACTACATGCACACGGAAAATTAAGTTAGTTTTTTGGAGCTATTCGAGTTAACGCTAGCGTAAAACAAGTTTTTTTTAAACTTGAAATACGAACACAAACTGACTAGCGCAAAAAGCTTAACTTTAGCGCCACTTGTAATCTAGCCCTTAATCATCTATTGCACAGCTTGAAAGAAAAAAATAACAGAATTTTCTTTTTATTTCTTTTTTAAATAAAATATAAAGCTTTTAGTAAAATAAATTAAATTAGGTGGAGAAAATATGCAAGCCTGCAATATTCTACCTTGAAGATAGAATATTATTTCTGCAACTCTCTCTGGCCCTGATTGTCGAAAGTGCCGAAATGCAGCAAAATATTTAAAAGGGGTCCTTCATAAAGTAGAGAAAACCGGCAAAATATTCCAAACAACTGACAAAAGCAGCATCGCAGAGAGACGGCTTACCATACGTTTCAGTGCCCTCCAGATGTTATGGACTACATCTCCCATAATACTCTTTCAGTCATAATACTGGCAAAGCATCATGGGAGATGTAGTCCATAACATCTGGAGGGCCGATAATTGTCCACCCCTGCTTTACACAGTACTGTATACAATAGTGAATTAAACATATCAGCAATACACCTATAGGAGCTGGAGGATTGTGGATATATGAAATATGTATATACATTGTTTTCTTCATATGTATTGTATAGTATAATGTTTGGATATGTATGTAAACTTGAGACGTAAGTGTAAAAAATCTTCCTGTTTTTTCTACTTATTTTAGGAATGTGATTGTGAGTTCCTAATATTCATATTACATAATATTGTGATTGTGATGGTGCAGTTGTGTTTTACTTATAATATTGTGATTGCACAGTAGCAAACATACTATATTAATAACATGTTTGCTGCAGTGTGAATGCTCAATCACATTCCTGAAATAAGAAAAAGAAAAACACGTAGAAAATACAAAATACAAGATTTTCACAATCACACCTAAATTTTACATACATATTCTAACATTATACTATGCAATACATATACTGCTTCCCATATATACTTCACCGCTGGTGCTCACTGCGCAACTGAATCTAAAAGCTTTGAAGCCCTCTCTATATAGATTGTGAGGTGCTGCACAGGGTTGTCAGCCCCGCTTTGCAGGGACTCCAAAGTCCAAGGTAAGTTCTAATTGGTTGTTGGTTGTTAGTGTTTAGTTAGTAGCGGAAGCATGATATATATGTGCAGGCGCAATGGAATCGAAAGGCTGAGCCCTTGTTGGGTAGGTCTAGTATGTTAAATTGGAATGTTTAGAAGTACGTAATCTTTCAAAGATTTTGATTGGTCAAAAACTACAAATTAGGGGTATCTTCTGGTGATTGATTTTACTAGTGGCCTATCCTGAGGCATTATTACTAAAGTGTGTATAAGAGATGTGTATCTTTGGCTTTGAGTAACGCGTGCATGTTAAAAGCTGAAAGGGTACTGCATTGCTTGCAGGGGTATGTTATAGTATATGTTTGACATTTTTACTCCTTTTTTTGAGGGGAACAAAGCAGGGATTAAACACATAAGCCGGAATGACCTAGCTGGTTTTTTGCAAGTGGGCAAAATATAATTTATACCCATTGTTGTGTCTATTAAATGGTTATTATGTTGATGACATCTGGTGGTTTATAGTGTAATTACAGTTTAGTTCCTCTCAAGAATGAATCAGGAAGTGTCCTGCCCTTTGTTAATAAAGTTCTCAATTGTCAATGAAAAGTTTTTACTTTCAGTTTCACAGCAGCCATCTTAGCTTCAAGAAGCATATAAAACCTGCTCTTCATATTTGCCTCTAGATATACATATGCCTGTAAGTTATTTATTGCTTGCTAAGAGTTCATTTTACATTTGAATTGCATTGTTATTTTGCTGTAAGGTTTAAATGTGAGCTTCATGTATCATTGTATGTATTGAAAGTACCACGTGTAAGTACATATTGTAATTTCTATTTATCTGATTGTATTGCAGTTTTACAACCAAAAAGAATAACTATTCAGAAGTAAAATCAGTTTGGAATAAACACAAAGCTATTTCTGTCTATATTGTTAACTAGCTGTCTAGCTATCAGTAGTGAGGACAGTATACCCATCCATTTCAAATTAGGCTAAGGGGGTAAACTATATACCTCGTCTCAAATCATTCAATTATCTAAATCGTACACTCATGTATTTAGGGCCAGATTTAAATCTCAGGTGCCTGTAGGCACAAAAACCTGAAGCGCCCCCCGGCCTTTATTTTTCTGTAGCGTAGTGTGTCCCCCACCTTCCTCGATCATTAGTTAGGGCACCCCAAACCCCTTTTCTGTAGAGTAGCAGCCCCATCCCTCCCTGTCCCTTTATATTTTTTTTTCCATAGCGTAGTGCCCTCCCCCCTCAACTGCTGGGCTGCCCACCCACACCTCCCGCCGGCACCAACAGAAGATTGTTACAGACGGCAGATGCCTGGAGCTTCAGGAACTCCAGCTCTCAGCTGTAATTTAACAGCCAAAACAGCTGGAGCTTCCTGAAGCTAAGGCGTATATACAGGGGTGTGGAAATTAAAAAAAAAATCCACTTGTCCAAGGGACAAAAGTGGTAGCCTCAATCTACGTGTCCATCATGACAATCTACTAGTCCTCACATAAAAAATAATTTAGTAGGAAATATGGAGAAAGTCGGTGGAACTTTTAGCTCATATACACAATATAAATATATGTTTATTTTATTTAAACTGATAAATGCAAAGGGATAAATATATTTGTCACAGAGGGGTACCTAACTATAAAAACAATTTTAAATAAAATCCTGTTATATAAAGAAGAGTTTAAGAAAATCTCCAACAAAGAGAAAGTTGATTATACTGAGAAACATTAGCACAGTGACGTGCAGTCATAGGAGGCAGGTGAGGCAGCGCCTCACCTGTCCTATGTGTGTAATTACACTTTTTTTTGTTCTAATTTGTAATAAAAAAATAAATATATTTTTAATTTTTTTTTTTTTGTATACCCTACCCCCCCCACACACCCCCGCATTGCCCGCAATTCGCCAACCTCAAATAGTATTCTTTTTTTTAATTACTCATCCATATTGCGCAAGGAAGGGGAGGCTGTGAGCTGTTCAGCTGCCCTCCCGTTGCGCAATATGGATGTCTGAGGATTTTTTTCTTATGGGACCCGCAGAGACTGCCACCCAGTGGTTAAGTCTCTTAGTACGGGGCCCATATCACTCCCAAGAGGCTGCTCTCTAAACGCCTCGGGAGCACAGTAGTGCCGCCAGCCAATCAGCACTTGAAGACAGTTGGAACTTGTGAGTGACGTCACTTCATCTTGGTCTGGACGTCCGGCAGCCGGGAAGAGAGCCCACTGCCCTGACTGCAGTCATCAGCGCTGTAGTAGTACTGAGTCAACTCAACTCAAGTACTTACTGTTCAAACGTTCAGAGAGAGAGACAGTGCAACGCAACCTGCAACGGTCGGTGTGTCAGGAAGGAACGGAAGGATTGATTTGCTGCGTGGTCACGGATGGTGATGGTGGCTCAGGCCTCTCAGGCTGGCGTGGGGTGATGGGGTCAGTGACTCTCAGAGTGTCAGGTCACAGGTGAGTCGAGTGTCACTGTCTCATGCACTGTCGGCTGTAGTTCAGTTAGTTGACCTTAGCGCTACCAATAGTACTTAGTATGTCTAATATCATTTGAATATGCTTTTGTCTTCTAGTATTTTTTTATGTTTCTACTGTGCTGTCATGATGTGTGTGTATATTATACACATTACGACGATAGTAGTAGAAACATACAAAAAAAACTAGCAGACAAAAGCATATTGGGGACATGCTGCTGTGTATATCCTGATGCCCTTTTGCCCAGAATCATAAGCATTATAGATGCATTACTAAGTTTAATGATATGGCAAGAAAGCCCTATTTAGTAATTGTCCCAGTACAGGATTCTGGTACCTTGGCAATTGGCAATTACTTGGCAAATAGGGCTGCATTACTTTTTAGATGAAAATATATATATTCACTACATATATAAACATATAAATAATCACAGCATATATAAAAATATATCTAATAACTGCATATATAACCTTATAAATAATCACTGCATATATAAACATATAAATAATCACTACATATATAAACATATAAATAATCACTGCATATATAAACATATAAATAATCACTGCATATATAAACATATAAATAATCACTACATTTATAAACATAAATAATCACTGCATATATAAACATATATATAAATAATCACTACATATATAAACATATAAATAATCACTACATATATTGGCATGGTCACTAATAGCGTTCACAATGCTCATATGCCAGTCCATATAAAATGTACGGCTTGAAATGTTTAACCCAGTGAACACCTTATAATTTTACAGAGAATATTATGTATATGTATGTTTTTTTGTGTTCTCTATATTCACATCACAGATGTGAAATGAACTGTGCGCAATTATATTAAATTACAAGTGGTAATTCAAAATGATATTAGAAAGGTATACAGTACTACAGTCATTATTAACACATTCTGAGCTTATTCAATAAACCAAGCTCAGAATGTGTTAATAATGACTGTAGTATAGTTGTATACCTTTCTAATCAACCTTGACAGTTCATGACTTCAACTGGGAGTTTTTTTCCCCTTACCCTTTACAAAGAGGTCAGAGTTTAACCCCTGCTCTGTGAAATAGGGCTGCATTACTTTTTAGATGAAAAGTGGTTAATAAAAAAAAATCTGCAATTATGAAAAATAGGTCACCATTAAAATTGGTCTCAGCATGGTGTATAATTGCAACAAAATGCTGTTGACTAAAACCTAGGAGCTAGCTGGCTGTGGTGACACAGTGCAAACCATCTGGTGTGTATAGGAGGAAGGGCTGTAAATATTGCTGAAAGCTATGTATTATCAGTTCTACATGCACAGGCCCTGTAATGTGTATATTATACACATTACAACAGTAGAAACATACAAAAAATACTAGACAAAATTTGTCTAGAATTTTTTTGTATGTTTCTACTGTTGTGAATGTGATGTCTGACAAAAGCATATTCAAAATGATATTAGAAAGGTATACACTATACTACATTCATTATTAACACATTCTGAGCTTGGTTTATTCAATAAACCAAGCTCAGAATGTGTTAATAATGACTGTAGTATAGTGTACCTTTCTAATAGACCTTGACAGTTCATGACTTCAACTGTGAGTTTTTTTTACATTTTTATATTTACTGAATAATGAAGGAATCTATAAGCATAATTTGCAGTATTAAAGTAAAAAGTATGTTTTAAACATATTTTAATGGGCCTGGATTTCTAGATCTCATAATCAGAGCAAGCATTTTGTTATCTGGCAAGAGCTTCTGTTACAATCCTTTAGGCTAAAATCAGATGTTTACTAAGTTGACCAGTTTTCCAAGACACCATTTAAAGGGACATGAAACCCATATGTTTTCTTTCATGATTTAGAAAGAGCATGTAATTTTAAATAACTTTCCAATTTACATCTAATATCTAATTTTCTTCATTCTTTTGATATCCTTTGTTGAAAATCATATCTAAATATGCTCAGTAGCTGCTGATTGGTGGCTGCACATAGATACCTCATGTGATTGGCACACCCATGTGCATTGCAATTTCTTCAACAAAGGATATCTAAAGAATGAAGGCGTATCCTAGCCATTGCCTCACCAGCCTCTGACGCCACCGCACGTCACTGCATTAGCACAATGTACAGAGGAACCTGGGTATAGCTAACACACATTAGCCCAGTGTACAGAGGAACCTGGGTATAGCTGGCACACATTAGCCCAGTGTACAGAGGAACCTGGGTATAGCTGGCACACATTAGCCCTGTGTACAGAGGAACCTGGGTATAGCTAACACACATTAGCCCAGTGTACAGAGGAACCTGGGTATAGCTTGCACTCATAAGCCCAGTGTACAGAGGAACCTGGGTATAGCTGGCACACATTAGCCCAGTGTACAGAGGAACCTGGGTATAGCTGGCACACATTAGCCCAGTGTACAGAGAAACCTGGGTATAGCTTGCACACATTAGCCCAGTGTACAGAGGAACCTGGGTATAGCTGGCACACATTAGCCCAGTGTACAGAAGAACCTGGGTATAACTGGCACACATTAACCAAGTGTACAGAAGAACCTGGGTATAGCTGGCACACATTAGCCCAGTGTACAGAAGAACCTGGGTATAGCTGGCACACATTAGCCCAATGTACAGAAGAACCTGGGTATAGCTGGCACACATTAGCCCAATGTACAGAGAAACCTGGGTATAGCTTGCACACATTAGCCCAGTGTACAGAGGAACCTGGATATAGCTGGCACACATTAGCCCAATGTACAGAGAAACCCGGACATAGCTGGCACACATTAGCCCAGTGTACAGAGGAACCTGGGTATAGCTGGAACACATTAAACAAGTGTACAGAAGAACCTGGGTATAGCTGGCACACATTAACCCAGGGTACAGAGGAACCTGGGTATAACTGGCACACATTAGCCCAGTGTACAGAGGAGCCTGGGTATAGCTGGCACACTTTAGCCCAGTGTACAGAGGAGCCTGGGTATAGCTGGCACACATTAGCCCAGTGTACAGAGGAGCCTGGGTATAGCTGGCACACATTAGCCCAGTGTACAGAGGAACCTGGGTATAGCTGGCACACATTAGCCCAGTGTACAGAGGAACCTGGGTATAGCTAGCATACATTAGCCCAGTGTACAGAGGAACCTGGGTATAGCTGGTACACATTAAACAAGTGTACAGAAGAACCTAGGTATAGCTGGCACACATTAACCCAGTGTACAGAGGAACCTGGGTATAGCTGGCACACATTAACCCAATGTACAGAGGAACCTGGGTATAACTGGCACACATTAGCCCAGTGTACAGAGGAACCTGGGTATAGCTAGCATACATTAGCCCAGTGTACAGAGGAACCTGGGTATAGCTGGTACACATTAAACAAGTGTACAGAAGAACCTGGGTATAGCTGGCACACATTAACCCAGTGTACAGAGGAACCTGGGTATAGCTGGCACACATTAACCCAATGTACAGAGGAACCTGGGTATAACTGGCACACATTAGCCCAGTGTACAAAGGAGCCTGGGTATAGCTGGCACACATTAGCCTAGTGTACAGAGGAGCCTGGGTATAGCTGGCATACATTAGCCCAGTGTACAGAGGAGCCTGGGTATAGCTGGCACACATTAGCCCAGTGTACAGAGGAACTTTTGGAAGTTATCAAATTCCTACCAGGTACGCTCGGCACTTTTCCGGCCCAGCGTACCTGGTTTTCAATCCGCCGCCCTGGAGGCGGCGGATGCCATAGGAATCAATGGGATTCGGAAAGCAGCGAAAGCTTATGTTCGCTGCTGCCCGATATCCCATTGTTTCCTATGGTAAATGTCTAACATCCTAACATGTACCCTGAGTCTAAACACCCCTAATCTGCCCCCCTACACCGCCGCAACTAAATAAAGTGTTTAACCCCTAAACCGCCACTCCCGGAGCCAGCCGTCACCTACATTATATTTATTAACCCCTAATCTGCCCCCCTATACCGCTGCAACTCTAATAAATGTATTAACCCCTAAACTGCCGCTCCCGGAGCCCACCACAACTCTAATAAAGTGTTTAACCCTTAATCTGCCCCCTACACCGCCGCCAACTACCTACATTTATTAACCCCTAATCTGCCGCCCCCAATGTCGCTGACACTATATTAAATTTATTAACCCCTAAACCTAAGTCTAACCCTAACCTTAACACACACTAACGTAAATATAATTTAAATATATCTAAATAAAATTACTATCATTAAATAAATAATTCCTATTTAAAACTAAATACTTACCTATAAAATAAACCCTAAGATAGCTACAATATAACTAATAGTAACATTGTAGCTAGCTTAGGGTTTATTTTTATTTTACAGGCAACTTTGTATTTATTTTAACTAGGTAGAATAGTTACTAAATAGTTATTAACTATTTACTAACTATCTAGTTAAAGTAAATACAAAAGTACCTGTGAAATAAAACCTAACCTAAGTTACAATTACACCTAACACTACACTATAATTAAATTATTTCCCTAAACTAAATACAATTAAATACAATTAAAAACAATTATCTTAAGTACGAAAAAAACAAACACTAAATTACAGAAAATAATAAAATAGTTACAATTTTTTTAAACTAATTACACCTAATCTAATCCCCCTAATAAAATAGAAAAGCCCCCCCAAATAAAAAAATCCCTACCCTATACTAAATTACGAATAGCCCTTAAAAGGGCCTTTTGTGGGGCATTGCCCCAAAGTAATCAGTTCTTTTACCTGTTAAAAAAATTACAATACCCCCCCAACATTAAAACCCACCACCCACACACCCAACCCTTCTCTAAAACCCACCCAATCCCCCCTTAAAAAAACCTAACACTAACCCCTTGAAGATCACCCTACCTTGAGATGTCTTCACCCAGCCAGGCCGAAGTCCTCCACGAAGCTGGGCGAAGTGGTCCTCCAGACGGGCAGAAGTATTCATCAAAGCCGGCCAGAAGAGGTCCTCCAGACGGGCAGAAGTCTTCATCCAGGCGGCATCTTCTATCTTCATCCATCCGGCGCGGAGCGGCTCCATCTTCAAGACATCCGACGCGGAGCATCCTCTTCATCCAGAGTCTTCTTGAACAATGACGGGCCCTTTAAGTGACGTCATCCAAGATGGCGTCCCTTGAATTCCGATTGGCTGATAGAATTCTATCAGCCAATCGGAATTAAGGTAGGAAAAATCCTATTGGATGATGCAATCAGCCAATAGGATTGAAGTTCAATCCTATTGGCTGATCCAATCAGCCAATAGGATTGAGCTCACATTCTATTGGCTGATTGGAACAGCCAATAGAATGCAAGCTCAATCCTATTGGCTGATTGCATCAGCCAATAGGATTTTCCTACCTTAATTCCGATTGGCTAATAGAATTCTATCAGCCAATCGGAATTCAAGGGACGCCATCTTGGATGATGTCACTTAAAGGGCCTGTCATTGTTCAAGAAGACTCCGGATGAAGAGGATGCTCCGCGTCTTGATGTCTTGAAGATGGAGCCGCTCCGCACTGGATGGATGAAGATAGAAGATGCCGCCTGGATGAAGACTTCTGCCCGTCTGGAGGACCTCTTCTGGCCTGCTTCGATGAAGACTTCTGCCCGTCTGGAGGACCACTTCGCCCGGCTTCGTGGAGGACTTCGGCCCGGCTGGGTGAAGACGTCTCAAGGTAGGGTGATCTTCAAGGGGTTAGTGTTAGGTTTTTTTAAGGGGGGATTGGGTGGGTTTTAGAGTAGGGTTGGGTGTGTGGGTGGTGGGCTTTAATGTTGGGGGGGATATTGTACTTTTTTTTACAGGTAATAGAGCTGATTACTTTGGGGCAATGCCCCGCAAAAAGCCCTTTTAAGGGATATTCGTAATTTAGTATAGGGCAGGGCTTTTTATTATTTTTCTTTATTTTATTAGGGGGATTAGATTAGGTGTAATTAGTTTAAAAAAATTGTAACTATTTTATTATTTTCTGTAATTTAGTGTTTGTTTTTTTCGTACTTAAGATAATTGTTTTTAATTGTATTTAATTGTATTTAGTTTAGGGAAATAATTTAATTATAGTGTAGTGTTAGGTGTAATTGTAACTTAGGTTAGGTTTTATTTTACAGGTATATTTGTATTTATTTTAACTAGGAAGTTATTAAATAGTTAATAACAATTTAATAACTATTTTATCTAGTTAAAATAAATACAAAGTTGCCTGTAAAATAAAAATAAATCCTAAGCTAGCTACAATGTAACTATTAGTTATATTGTAGCTATCTTAGGGTTTATTTTATAGGTAAGTATTTAGTTTTAAATAGGAATAATTTATTTAGATTTAGTTGAATTATATTTAAGTTAGGGGGTGTTAGGGTTAGTGTAAGACTTTAGGTTTAGGGGTTAATACATTTAATATAGTGGCAGCGGTGTAGGGGGGCAGATTAGGGGTTAATAAATATAATATAGGTGGAGGTGGGCTCCGGGAGCGGCGGTTTAGGGGTTAAACACTTTATTTAGTTGTGGCGAGGTCCGGGAGTGGCAGGATAGGGGTTAATAACTTTATTTAGGTGCGGCGGGGTCCGGGAGTGGCGGTTTGTAGGTGGCGGAGGTATAGGGGACGGAAGATTAGGGGTTAATATATATAATGTAGGTGGCGGTGGGCTCCCGGAGAGGCGGTTTAGTGGTTAATACATTTATTAGAGTTGCAGTGGGCTCTGGGAGCGGCGGTTTAGGGGTTAATAACTTTATTTAGGTGCGGCGGGGTCCGGGAGTGGCGGTATAGGGGGTAAAACAGTATAGTATAGTGTGGGTGTTTAGTGACACGGTACCAAGAAAGCTGTAAAAAGCCGAAGAGCAGCGAGATTGATGACTGTTAGTTACCAACAGTCCGCTGTTCATCGCCCTGTACTTGGTGTGCGGCTTTTTGACAGCTTTTTTGATAATTTTGGAGAACGTATTCAGGTCCGCGGCAGCAATGTTAGGCAAACTTAGGCGAGTGTATTGGTGGCGTCGAATGCAAGAAAGTCGACGGCTTGATAAGTAGGGGCCACTGTCAGTACTCGCTCCTAAAGCATGTAACTAGCCAATAGAAAAATCTGCTTCTTCTACTGGGAGCAGGCATCAAAACAGGATCCCAAATAGTTTATTTAACTATAGATCCAAGATCCTGATTGAACCTGATTGGGAACTTTGCTGGTATCATAAATTCCCCATACATTTTAAAGGATAAACCAAAAATATAATGCTCACCTCTTTTTACAGCAAAGCGCTCTAACACGGTTTCTTTCAGAAGTATTAGTGTGCGCAGGAAGAGGAGCAGCATGACAGCGCACTGCTGTAAAAAGACAGAGTTGGCAGTTGGAAGGTACTATTGCTTTGCTCCAACTACCTACCTGCACGCAGTCTTAGAGGCCTATTTAACAACGGTCTTGCGGACCTGATCCGACAGTGCGGATCAGGTCCGCAAGACCTCGTTGAATGCAGAGAGCAATACGCGCTCCGTATTCAGCATTGCACCAGCAGCTCACAAGAGCTGCTGGTGCAACGCAACCCCTTGCAGATCCGCGGCCAATCGGCCGCCAACAGGGAGGTGTCAATCAACCCGATAGTACTCAATCGAGTTGAATTGTGGCGATTCCTGACCGCTGCTTCATAACTGCTGTTTCTGGTGAGTCTGAAGGCTCGCCAGAAACACGGACCCACAAGCTCCACACAGAGCTTGATAAATGGGCCTCTTAGTGTGGACTGGGGCATTAAAACTATTTTTATTTCACTTTAAATAATGCACTTTTATTCTTGTCACCATGTTTAGTGTTAGGAGTTAGGATTGCCGTGTTTCAAGAAGCCTGTACTATAATTATTTGTGAAATGCATATTGTAACTTGAGTAACGGCATGAAGATTTTCTTACTGCACGATCTGAAACTGTTATCTCATGAACTATATTTTACCCGGCATACGTCACCAGTTTGTCATATGGAGATTGCTTTCTTTTCCTCTGTTACAAAATTCTTGAGTTTTAAAATAGCGTTTAATGGATATAAAAAGGGGAAATGAATAAGAAATGGGGGGAATGGATATGAAAAGGGGGAAAATACAATAGATATGAAATGGAGGGAATGAACATGAAATGGAGAGGAATATACATGAAAATAGGGGGATGGATATAAAGGAGGGATGATGGTGGACTGTAGACATGTGCAACGCTAAAAAATAGTTTCATTTCATTTTCATTAGTTAAATAAATAATTTTGTTTCTGCAAATTAATTTAGTTAAGCTTAAAAAAAAAATTGTTTCAGCAAATTAGTTATGAAAAGTTAAATCGTTTTTTCGGATCCGTTCGTTTATTCAGATCCTTTCTTTATTCATATGCATTATTCTATTCTGAAGTTTAGAATAGAATAATGCATATGAATAAAGAATGGGTTAGAAAAAAATGATTTAATTTAACATAACTAATTTGCTGAAACAATTTTTTTTGCCAAATAAAAATTATTTAAAACCGCCGCCACCCACATCGCTGACACTAAATAAAACTAATAACCCCTTAACCGCCATCTCCCCACATCGCCAACACTACCTAAACCTATTAACCCCTAAACCGCCGTCAGGGCCGGACTGGGAAATCAGACCTGCCCTGGAAATTTGTATTGCCCGGCCCAGCCTGGTCCCTCCGGCTCAGCCCCCCCCCTCTCTAGAATCAATGCCATTATGCCAAAAGTACATTACAGTTCAGCAGTTAATACTACTATTAAACTATTTTTTTTTTTTTTTAAAACAGTCAGGGTAATTTAATTTTAATAATTACATACGTTATAATTATGCTGCACGAGCTGGTAGTAGTTCTATTCACCGTCTGACACTGAACTTCACTGAGACTGACTCTGCTGAATCTTACTTCTCTCTCTGCCTCTGCAAGTACTGTGATGGGCAGACGTCTTTATCGAAGCCGGCCAGAAGAGGTCCTCCAGACGGGCAGAAGTCTTCATCCAGGCGGCATCTTCTATCTTCATCCATCCGGCGCGGAGCGGCTCCATCTTCAAGACATCCGACACAGAGCATCCTCTTCGAAAACACTAACTAAACCTATTAACCCCTATACTGCAGTTCCCCACATCGCCAGCACTACCTAAACCTATTAACCCCTAAACCGCACCCCCCACATAACTGACACGAAATAAAGCTATTAACCCCTAAACCGCCATTCCCCAACATTGCCGACACTAACGTAACACTAAATAAACCTATTAACCCCTAAACCGCCGTTCTCAAACATTGCCAACACTAACTAAACCTATTAACCCCTAAACTGCAGTTCCCTGACATCGCCAAAACTAACTAAACCTATTAGCCTCTAAACTGCAGTTCCAAAAAATCGCTGGCACTAACTAAACCTATTAACCCTTAAACCGCAGTTCCCCGACATCGCCGACACTAACTAAACCTATTAACCCCTGAAACTCCGCCCCCCACATCGCAACAACCTAAACTATATTAAACTATATTAACCCCTAAACCTAACACCCCCTAACTTTAACATAATTAAAATAGACCTAAATTAGTTACAATTATTAATTATCTACCTATTTAAAAATAAATACAAACTTACCTGTGAAATAAAAATAAAACCTAAGCTAGCTACAATGTAACTATTTACTAACTACCTAGTTAAAATAAATACAAACTTACCTGTGAAATAAAAATAAAACCTAAGCTTACACTAATAAAACCTAACATTACAAAAAAATTAAAACTACAATTACTAAAAATAAGAAACACTAAAATTACAAAATATAAAAAACTACCATTACAAAAAATAACAAACGAAATTATCCAAACAATAAAAATTATTCCTATTCTAATACCTGTTTTAAAAAAAAAAAAAAAAAAATAGAAAAATCCTAATCTATAATAAACTACCAAGGGCCTTTAAAAGGGCCTTTTGTAGGCCCTTAAAAGGGCCTTTTTGTAGGGTGTTGCCCTAAAGTTAACAGCTCTTTTGTAAAAAAATAAAAACAAACACCCCCTAACATTGCAAACCCCACAACCCCAAACCCACAAAATAAAAATAAACCTAATCTACCCATTGCCCCAAAAAAGGAATTTGTTTGGGCATTAAGCTATTTTTTGGCCCATTAAAAATAAAAAATGCCTAATCTAAAAACAAAATCCACCCCAAAATTAAAAAAATCACATTACAAAAAAATAACAAACAAAATTATCCAAAATAATAAAAATGATTCCTATTTTATTACCCCATTTAAAAAAAAACACCCCAAAATAAAAAATACTAATCTATAATAAACTACCAATAGCCCTTAAAAGGGCCTTTTGTAGGGCATAGCCCTAAAGTTAAACAGCTCTTTTGCTAAAAAATAAAAGCAAACACCCCCTAACATTACAAACCACCACCCCCCAAACCAACAAAATTAAAAAAACCTAACTAAACCCCCCCCCCTAATCTACCCATTGCCCTGAAAAGGGCATTTGTTTGGGCATTGCCCTTAAAAGGACATTTAGCTCTTTTACTGCCCTTAACAGGGCATTCAGATCTTTTTCGGCCCATTTTTCGGCCTAATCTAAAAAAAAAACACTCTTCATCCCAGCGACAAAGCATCTTCATCCAGGCGGCTCCATCTTCATCCATCGCGGGACCGGCATCTTCTATCTTCTTCATCCCTGCGAAGGTAGAGGTCCAGGTGGAGGTCCATCGGTCCAATGTGGCGGTCCTCTTCATTTAAACGTACACCGCACACAAAGGATTCAATGCAAGGTACCCCTTTTATATTGGGGTACTGTTGCATTCCTATTGGCTGAAAAATTTAAATCAGCCAATAGGAATAAGAGCTGCTTAAATCCTATTGGCTGATTTAAACAACCAATAGGATTTAAGCAGCTCTTATTCCTATTGGCTGATAGTTTTTTTTATTTTTTTTGTAATTGTAGTGTTTATAATTTTTTGTAATTGTAGTTTTAATTTTTTTGTAATGTTAGGTTTTTTATTTTTGTAATGTTAGGTTATTTATTTTTGTAATGTTAGATTTTACTGTATGTTTAGGTTTTCTTTTTATTTCACAGGTAAGTTTGTATTTATTTTAACTAGGTAGTTAGTAAATAGTAATATTGTAGCTAGCTTAGGTTTTCTTTTTATTTCACAGGTAAGTTTGTATTTATTTTTAATTAGGTAGTTAGTTAATAATTGTAAATTTAATTTAAGTCTAATTTAATTATGTTAAATGTTAAGGTTTAGGTTGTTGCAATGTGGGGGCTGGCGGTTTAGGGGTTAATAGGTTTAGTTAGTTTTGGCGATGTGGGTGTACGGCGGTTTAGGGGTTAATAGGTTCAGTTAGTTTTGGAGATATTTGGGAATGGCGGTTTAGGGGTAAATAGCAGGGGCCGAACTACCGGTGATGTGACGGTCGCTACTGTGATCAGGCCCAAGAGGTCCCTCCCACAGGGGGGGCCAACTTCAGACAGGTTGTGTTTTTTTTTTTGCAATCACTTTTAATTCCGGTTGTTCACCTGCCGGCTGGCACCCGGAACTTCCCATTTTGGCTTATAAGTTCTTTGGTGCGCAGCCGGGCACTACCACGCAGATAGGCTAGAGCCTAGAGAATAGAGTCGGCCTCATGAGCCCTCCTCCTGACTGACTGCACGTGTATTGGCTCGTTAATAACCGTGCAGTCTAGTCAGTTGGAGTCTGTCTGAGACATGTATGGGAGTCTGTGTGCAACAGACTGTGAGTGGCAGCCGCAGAGAGGAGAATAAGCAGTGCTTAGTGCATCGCTGTTGAACTTGAAGGCGCCCATAATGGTGAGCGACTGTGAACTCAGGTTGAGGGGGGCAGCCATGTCGGCTCTGGTTAAAGTGGAGAGATGCTCCCTCAGCTGGTCAACAATGCACAACATGTCATGTATGCTTTGAGTGTGTGATCCCTAGCTGGCTAGCTTGGTCATGGATGCGTAGGTAGGTAGTCTGTGAGTGTGACCGAGCAAAACAGGTATTAGGCGCTTCTTCAAGGTACAAAGGGGCCCGAATGCATGTGAAAGCTTGTTGTGTCTAATTAGTGCTAGCTGTGCTAGTGATCTGTCATGTGACATAACCAGCCCTCTCCCAAGTACAAGTAGTGTGGAGAAGGGGGTTTTAAAAAGGGGTTAATTTACTCATAGCATTAAAAAATAAACCATTAAAATGACCTGTTATGCATACATGCTTTCAAATTCTTTGACTCATCAAATACTTTATTTTTCTCTGTGAACTTAAAAGGACACAATAGTGGATTATAAAACTAATAAGCATGAATTGGTTTGCCAATATAAAGTATTTCTTGTATTAAAAAGAATGAATGCCTAGAGCATTCACACAGTGTCAGCAATGAATTCTATTGAACACCTTTACAAGGTAATGAGATTATTGTGCATGTTATAACACACAAATGTCTAACTGATTAGGTAAAGGGATGTAAGGTAATAGAGTGTGTGTAGCTGTATACATAGGGTACAATAAAGTAAGACTCAATGACTCCCCCAACAGGTCCCCAAGGTACCACTTATAAGTTCTATGGCCAGTGCCCAGGGACCCTGTTGGGGGGGGGAGGACATGGAGAAAGTACAGTCAGGTGGAGCAGGAGTGTGACTGAGTGGTCTTGTGAGTGGGGACTCCGGTCTGGAACTGCTGCTCATAGGCTGCAGCTTCAAGTTTGCTTCAATCAGTGCTTCTAGCAGACAGGCAGCCCTGAACCTGCCACTTCATGCACATGAGGAGCAGAGCCAGAAAGTGACTAGTCTGCAGTGCAGTAATTTAAAGTAGGTGTGTGCTGCTGGGGTGATTTTGTTTTTTAAATAAGTGTGTGCTGTGCTGTCTGTCTTGATATTAATATAAACTTTACTTGTATGGAAAAATATTGTTTTGTGTGTCACTGACTGACAACACAGTCACAGTACGTTTCCACAATGGGTTACAGACAAGTACACACACAGGTAAATATAGTAATATGCTGGTGGGCTTGGCTTGCAATACCCCATACCTATAGTATGTATGTATGTATATGTGTGTATATATATATAGCAAGAACAGAAAATCACATTTTATTATTTTTTTTGGGGGGGGGGGGGGGCCTTCATGAAATCTTGCACCGGGGCCCTGAGGTTACTAGTTATGCCTCTGGTTAATAGGTTTAGTTAGTGTCGGCAATGTCGGGGAACGGCGGTTTAGGGGTTAATAGGATTATTTAGTGTAGTTAGTGTCAACAATGTCAGGGAACTGCGTTTTAGATTAGAACAATGAAAAATTCCAAATATGAATAAAGAATGGATCTGAAAATTCGGAAGCTGATTTATTCATTTTTTTAATTTTTTGGTATTTTAGTTATGGTGCCGATTCGGAAATTCAGATGTATTCGAATCTCCGAATTGGCCAAAATTCGGCTGAAAACTAAATTCGACCGAAACGAAACGCACATGTCTAGTGTACTGTGAACATGAAAAGAAGGGATGATGGACATGAGAAGAATATGGGAGGGAGGCTGGTGAAATGGACTGTCGATTCTGTAGTTGAAAAGTTTGCACAAATTAGGTTCAGCCCACTTTGGCCTATTTTTAATTGAGGTGGTACATTTTGGTAACTGGTGGTAACATAAAAAATCTCTATAGACTTTAATAGAGATAAATGTTTTTATCACCAGTTTCCACAATTTGCCACACCAATGTAAACTAGGAGGCTGAATTATGAAGGGCTGAACGGCCCCTGATGCCCCTGTTTCCGCGCAAGTCTTATGGCTTGCCGGAAACAGTAGTTATGAAGCAGCGGTCTTAAGACCACTGCTCCATAACTAGTCCGCCTGCTCTGAGGCTGTGGGCATCAATCCACCCGATCCTATACGATCGGGCTGATTGACACCCCCTGCTAGCGGCCACGAATCTGCAGGGGGCGGCATTGCACAAGCAGTTCACAAGAACTGCTTGTGCAATGATAAATGCCAACAGTGTATGCTGTCGGCATTCATCAATGTCTGTCGGACATGATTTGCTAAGCGGATCATGTCGGACAGACCGATGATAAATCTTCCCCTAGGCCTTTTTTGGAATATAATTGCTCTGTGCTTGTATATTTATGCCTTACTTAGTCCTACCAAACTATCACTCATGATTGGTCTTAGAGTTATAGGTATTGAGTATAACTCTATTTGAAACATTAAGGGGATAGAAAGGTCAAAATTGAAATGTGAAACATTTTTACAATATATTTCCATTAGAATACAAGCACCACACCTTCTCAGAGAGTCAGCAGTGACGAAAATTGCAATACACACCACTGCAAGCTATTTTTTACTAGAAGTATTTCTGCTAATGAAAGTATATTGCAAAAATGTTTCTTTTCAAAATCGTGTTACACTTATGCACATTTTAATTTCAACCTTGTATCCTATTATTGTAGTGTCTCTCTATCTGTTATCTTACTCAGTGTTTCTCAATTTCAGTCCTCAGGGCACACTAACAGGCCAGATTTTCCGGATTACCCTAGGTAAGCACAGAAAAATATTCATGGTTGCGGTTAAGCTGAATATTTTACCTTTGTTCTAGTTCAGATATCTGTAAAATCAGGCCTATATATATATATATTGTTTATATCTTTAGTATATATTGAACATTCTGAACATAAAAAAACATGCAATCACAACAATGGTCTACAGCTATTACCATGTTGATATTATTAAAGAGACAGTATACACCAATTTTCATATAACATGTAATAGACACTACTATAAAGAATAATATGCACAGATACTGATCTAAAGATCCAGTATAAAACCGTTTAAAAACTTACTTAGAAGCTTCCAGTTTAGCTCTGTTTAAAAGGTTAATGGAACACCCACTGCAAGTGGGAAATAGCAGACACTCCTCCCTCCCCCTTCCTTTGCATATCAAGAGACCCTTTACACAAACAGGAGCAAGCTGGAGTAGGTATACCTCGGTATTCTCCTAAATCTTTGGGACTTGGTAGTCTGAAAATCAGAGCAATGTTATTTAAAAATAAGCAAAACTATACATTTTTGAAAAACAAACAAACTTTATGGACTATACAAATAGATCATCTACAAAACATTTATGCAAAGAAAAAAATAGTGCATAATGTCCCTTTAAGCACTTACAGGACACATCCGTTAATCACAAGATTTAACACGATACACAATGGGTTATAACGGGTTAAAACAATTATACAAGACATAAAAAAAATGCTCTAATGTGGAAGAGCATTTTACTATTACACTATTGTGTGCACATATATGTTTAACCCCTTGAAAGTCAGCTCAAGAGCAGCAATGCACTACTGGGACCAAGCTAAACACATCTAACACAATAACCAGTTAGATGCCAGTAGTGCATTGCTGCTTTGGAACTGACTTTAAGAGGCCCATTTATCAAGCTCCGAATGGAGCTTGAGGGCCTGTGTTGAAACAGCAGTTATGAAGCAGCGGTCTAATGATTGACACCTCCCTGCTGGCGGCCCATTGGCCGCGAGTCTGCAGGGGGCGGCGTTGCACCAGCAACTCTTGTAAACTGTGGGTGCAATGCTGAATACGGAGAGCGTATTTCTCTCCGCATTCAGCGGGGTGTTGCGGACCTGATCTGCACTGTCGGATCAGGTCCGCAAGACCTTTGATAATTCGGCCTCGATGGATGTATTTAACCCTTTGATAAGTGTTAAAAAATAATTATATGCAAGTAGCAGTCCAATATATCAGAGCATTTTCTTTTTGCACTTTTATTTCCCTTTCAGTCAGCGGTTAGAGAACCTTGCTGCTTAATTGACCTTCATAGTTTCAAGTTCTGTTCAAGGCATTTTGAATTTTGGGGTTAAACACATAGGTCTAGATCACTGGTTTTCAAACCTGTCCTCAAGCCTCTCCAACAGGCCAGGTTTTCATGGTTACTGTCATGAGATGCAGGACATATGCAGGACACAGCAATGATGGTACAACTCTATTTTATTACAGAGCATAGCAATACACATCCAGACAGGTTGATTGTACTAAACTAACTGCGACACAGACACCGGACCTAAGCCCCGCCCACCAGCTAGTGACATCACATCCTGCTATCATCACATCTTCCCCTTTTTCAAAGGCAAAGCATACATTCACATATATTAAACAACAAGGTACACCAACAGGGTATACACAACATTTTGTTTTAGAACATTATAAAAAACAGATAGATTAGAAAACATGAACAAACAAATTACATCCTGACTTGGACATCGGGGTAGACTACCCTAGTCCACAGTGACCATGGGATTATTCTGCCCATACTTCCGGTCACTGTTCTAGCTAAAGTCAGTCCCTGTATCGGGCCGGAAGCCTCACCACTCTTCCGCTTGATGTAACTTTGCATGAATTGTCCTCTGATACAGAAGATGGTGAACAAGAGTCTGCTGGAGGCAAAGATATATCCCCGCTATGATCTTGCTGAGGGGAAGGCACCTCTCTTAGAACAGGAGATCCCACCGGCGGTGGTACTGAGGTATCCGGTTCCAGACTCTCAGGTACAGGCTGAAGATGTCTTCGATTACGGCGTGTAACCGTCCCTCCCTCTGTAAGGACTGTGTAAGACCTTGGTTCTGGAGAGCGGCCCACTACCGTAGCAGGCGTCTTCCATTTCTTCTCATCATCCAGTTTAATTCTGACACTTTGGCCCGCTTTCAGTTCCTGTAAAGGCCTGACAGAATGTCTCCTGTCGTAGAAGAAACGATAACCCTTTTTGGCCTCTTCATCCCTCCTAAGGACTTCGTCCCGAGGAACAGGGCCAGGCGGCTTGAAGACACCCACTGAGGGTAAAGTGGTGCGAATCTGGCGTCCTAGCATCAGCTGTGCCGGGCTAAACCCGGTGGCTTGAATGGGCGTCGCCCTGTATGACAAGAGGGCTAGGTACGGTTCAGATTGCTTTAGGATGAATTTTGTTGTTTGAACTGCCCTTTCAGCCATTCCGTTGGCCTGCGGATAATGTGGACTTGACGTGGAATGTACAAAATCATATTCCCTGCTGAAGGCACTGAACTCTGTAGAAGCGAACTGCATGCCATTATCACTCACCAGCTCCATTGGAATGCCCCAGCGGGCGAACAAGCTCTTCAGGCGAATGATAACGGCCTGACTTGTGATATCATTCAGGGGTGCTATTTCCAAATACCTGGAATAGTAGTCGATAACAACAAGAAACTTTTTCCCGTGCAGTTCGCACAAATCAGCAGCTATTTTCTGCCACGGCCCCGCAGGCAGCGGAGTAGACATTAAGGGCTCCCTTCTCTGAGTAGGCCGGCGTTCCCGGCAAAAGGCACATTTAGACACGTGATTTGCAATGTCGGAGCTGATCCCAGGCCACCACACAGCTGTAGCTGCTCTTTCTCTGCACTTTGTAATGCCTAAGTGGCCATCATGAATCCTGTTTAACATCTCCTTCCTCATGCTGACAGGAATTACAATACGGTCTTGGAACAGCGCCAACCCCTCCAGCTCCGTGAGCTGCGACCTCTCTGGCTGGTAAGCAGTTAAAGACATCCAGGCTGCCCGGCTCTCGGGCCAGCCATCTCTTATGTACCTTATAACTTCTTGCAGATCTGTGTCCAAATATGTCTCTTTCTTTATCTCTTCCAGTTTCCTTGAAGAAATGGACTTAGAGGCCAGAACTGAATCAACATACACTTTTACATCCGATTCTGTAGAGGATTCTTCAGCAGCAGCCAGCGGGAGCCTGGACAGTGTATCTGCCACAACCAGCTGCTTCCCCGGCACATGCACTGCCTGAACATTGAACCTGAGCAGTCTCATTAAAAGTCTCTGGCATCTCAAGGGTGTTTTGTCGATGTCATAAGAATTGATAAGAGGGACTAGCGGTTTGTGGTCAGTTTCCAGACTAAATTTCTCCAAACCCACTAGATAACGCTGAAAGCGCTCACAGGCCCAAACTGCAGCCAGGCACTCTTTCTCAATTTGAGCGTATTTTGACTCCGCAGCCGTCAGTGTGCGGGAACAGTAGGCGATGGGCTGTAGTTTGTTGTCATTCAGCTGCAGGAGTGCAGCCCCCAACCCATAACTGCTTGCATCAGCACTAACCACAGTCTTTTTTGAAGGGTCGTAGAACCCCAGCACTGGGGCAGACCCCAGCAGGGACTTAGCATGCAGGAACGCTTTTTCTTGTGAGGGTCCCCAGACCCAGGCAACATCTTTCTTAAGCAACTCTGTGATAGGGTGCAAAACTGTAGATAAATCTGGAAGAAACTTGCCCACGTAATTTACTAGGCCCAATATCTGTCTCAGCTCATGTACATCAGAAGGGCTTTTCATCTGTTCGATAGCCCGAATTTTCTCGGGGTCCGGCTTGATGCCATCCCCGTTGATGATATGCCCAAAGTAGCATAATTCAGTTTTCCTAAAATGACATTTTTCTTTATTCAGCTTCAGCCCAGACTCTTTGATAGCCTGCAGCACACAACTCAAACGCTGATCATGCTCCTCCACTGTAGACCCATACACTAGAATGTCGTCCATGACGACTGCTGTGCCCACGTGGCCACTCAGGAGAGAACTCATTTCCCTCTGAAAGATCTCAGGAGCGGAGGATATCCCAAAGGGAAGTCTGCAGAAACAGAACCGACCTACCGGAGTGATAAAGGTAGTCAGTTTGCGGCACTTTGGATCCAGGGGGATCTGCCAAAAGCCGCTAGAAGCGTCTAATGTGGAAAAGAACTTCGCCCCAGCCAACTTCGGGGCTATATCTTCCAGTGTCGGCAGCACAAATCTCTCCCTCTTCACTGCCTCATTCAACCTTTTCAGGTCCACACAGATGCGCACCTTTCCGTTTTTCTTTGCAACTGGAACAATGGGGGCACACCAATCAGTTGCCTCAACAACCTCTTCAATAACCCCCATAGACTTCATGCGCATGAGCTCTTTCTCCACTTGAGGCATGAGCGGGAACGGAATTCTACGAGGAGTAGAAATACTGTACGGGACTGCGTCACTTTTAAGTGCTATACGGACAGGTTTGCAGCTCAGTAGGCCCAACTCGCCAAACATATCTTCAGAGATCTCATTCACTCTGGCCACGAGGCCCAAGTCACAGGCTGCTTTTCTGCTCAATAAACTGTTAACACACTGACCTCGGATCACATGCACCCACATGGTGAACTTCCTTTGTTTGTACTCACAGCTGGCAAGAAATTTCCCCACACAATCAATGCGGCCACCAGGACTATGAACATTTGTAGTAACCTTCGCCAGCTGGGGCTGTCGAGGCAGTCTCATAAATTCAGCAAAAGACATTACAGTGATATCTGCTCCTGTGTCAATCTTAAAATCAACATTGGCTCCCATTACAGTAAAGGTAACTTTCCAATCTTCCTCTGAGCTTGTCCGTTCCACAACAGACCCCACAAAAGACACTTCCTGACCCTCCTGGTCACTGTCCACCTGCATCTCCTTAATGTATTCAGTTTTACACACCACTTCAAAATGGCCTATTCTGTTACATTTTCTGCATCTTTTATCTCTGGCCGGGCATATAGCACTCTGATCATGAGCCCGGTAGCACCGTGTGCATCGGCCATGTTGCGCCCATCCACTTCTAGGCCTTTCCAGTACTTTAGATCTACCGCTCACACTGTGCCTTTCACTAGCAATTTTCCTAGACTGTTGTACTTCATCCACAATACTCTCAGACCTCAGATCAGCACTTTGCTGTTTCACCAGTTCACTCTGGCGGGCCATCCTAATAGCCCCGTCTAATGTTAAATCAGGCTCTAACTGCAGCTTCAGGGAGACTTCAGCATCTGCAATTCCAATAACTATTCTGTCTCTGATTTGCTCTTCTTTAGCAACACCAAACTCACAGAATTCAGCTAATTCATACAGGCTGCGCAAAAATGACTCCACAGATTCTCCCACACGCTGATTACGTTTGTGAAAACAAGCTCTCTCATGAATCACATTTCTTTTGGGCACAAAGTGGGCACTGAGTTTATCCATAACTATATCAAAGTTAACCTCTTCCCCTTCTTGGAAAGTAAAAGCATTGAACACTGGCTCTACATCTTTCCCCATAGAGTATAAAAGAGAATTAACTTGTACTTCACCACTCTCCTTGTTCAGTTTGGATGCAATCCTGAAGCGCTGAAACCGCTGACGCCATGTGGGCCAAGCTGCAGGCTGAGAAAAGTCAAAAGGCTCAGGTGGGGTAAACTTTGACATCGTCATCATCAGAAACAGAAGCGTAGTCCAGAACTTCTGACACCATGTCATGAGATGCAGGACATATGCAGGACACAGCAATGATGGTACAACTCTATTTTATTACAGAGCATAGCAATACACATCCAGACAGGTTGATTGTACTAAACTAACTGCGACACAGACACCGGACCTAAGCCCCGCCCACCAGCTAGTGACATCACATCCTGCTATCATCACAGTTACCTTGGATGAGATTAGGTAAAATAACCATGTTTACTCATCAGCTGATTATTTCACCTGTTCTCTCAAAATGTGGCCTGTTAGGGAGGCGTGAGAAGAGGTTTGAATACCAGTGGTCTAGATTACAAGTAGAGCACAAAAATATAAGAGCTTTTATTACAAGTTGAAATTAGCACGAGAGCAAAAGACTCAGGCGGTCGGATAGCGCGAGAATGCTAAAACAAAAAGGCTATTACGGCTTTCGTTCAAGTGCTAACCCATAGGTGCACTAGGCTAACGGCACTAAAACCGAAGGTTCATTATTACTTCAATACCTATGTTCTTCACTTAGAAGAAAATGTTGTTTTATTTTTACATCAATATATATTTACCTCTGTGTGTGTATGTGTGTGTATATATATATATTTAAAAATAAACTTAACATTTACATGTAAGTGAAGCACATAGGTATTTGAAATATTTATATTAAAAAAAACCCATAAAAACCTATTACATTTGTTTAAAAATTATATTGGATATTTCAAGGTGTTTGACTGGGATATATGTATGCACAAATACATATTTAAGCATATATACACATATATACACATGCATACACATATATTGACATGTATACATACAGGCATACAAAAAAAAAATAATATATATATATATATATATATATATATATATACTGTATATTTTTGGGACACAGGGAGAGTATTAGCGCTATAGATATTGCAATCCCTAAAGGATAATGAGAAAGCACCAGTTTCTGTAGTAATGTTACAGTCCTCCTGTGTATGGTACAGTCAGTCTTTACTTAATATGTAGGAGGAGATAATCCAGAGTGTCTCGCAGCCTAATCCCCAGGCAACAGAGAGAATTCAAAGGAGGAAATCTCAGCAGAATCTAGAAGAAACAGAAGAGGGAAGGGCGCACAGACACAAGGATCCTGGTAGTATGTTAGGCAACCAGAGGCATAATACAGCACTCAAGCAAAATTTGCACTCACGTGCAACAACCTCAACACTATGAGGTATGATGACAGCCAGTCGAATCCTCTTTCTCCAGCTCCTTTTGGTCTCTCCTAACAGAAGTTTAACCGTTAACGGAGAACTTTCCAGCTGGCTTTTCTAGTGGGATGACGAAAAACACAATGGCTTTCTTCTATTGGGTGTGTGACACACCCAAGAGAAGAAAGCCATTGTGTTTTTTTGTCATCCCACTAGAAAAGTCTAGTCTAGTGGGCCAGCCAGATGGAAAGCTCTCCGTTAACGGTTAAACTTCTGTTGGGAGAGACCAAAAGGAGCTGGAGAAAGAGGATTCGACTGGCTGTGAGAAGCCTCCCTGCTTTCATCATACCTCATAGTGTTGAGGTTGTTACACGTGAGTGCAAATTTAGCTTGAGTGCTGTATTATGCCTCTGGTTGCCTAACATACTACACCAGGATCCTTGTGTCTGTGCGCCCTTCCCTCTTCTGTTTCTTATATATATATATATATATATATATATATATATATATATATATATATATATATATATATATATATATATACACTGTATATACAGTACATACATATACTTTGGAGTCCTTCCCAGTCAAACACTTTGTCATATACTATACTCCTTTTCAAACCTTTGTATATATCTTTTTCAATAATAAACCTAGATTTTATACTAAATATGTTTATAGATTATTCTAATACTTTATTTTTTATATATTTTACATGCATTTTGTGAAACTTTTATTCCACTTTACTTCAGTTCTCATGTCGCATTAAGTTTTCTAGCACTATTTTGGTTTGCGATTGAGCATAACACGCAACTTCCACTTGTAATATGAGTAATGTTTAGCACAGTCATGATATCCATTGATGTAGGGTACGCTAAAGGGATGTTGATCATGATAATGATAATTTGTGCATTAATCATAGTGTGGTCCAGTAATATTAATAGCACACCCAGCACTATTAATATTGCTCCACTTATAATCAGGCACATAGTTATATGCAACCAATCGTGCAATGATACACATTAGATCTTTTTTTGTTGCTACTCTTTTCCGTACCCTTAATACTATGGATGTAATGAACCTAAAACCTGTCATAAAGAACTAGCAGCCAGATTACGAGTTTTGCATTATGAGCAGCTCGGTACTAACTTGCAAGTTATTTCCACGCTCACCTTTAATAGCGCTGCTATTACAGGTTTGCAAAAACCCAGCGTTAGCAGGCAATATGGCAGCGTTGAGCTCCATACTGCACACAAATACCAGCGCTGCTTTAAACTGGTTTTACGTCCTTGTGCACGATTTCCCCATAGACTTCAATGCAAAACAACTGCAAAAAAGGAGCGTAAAGCTCCGTAACGCAGCCCCATTGATTCCTATAGGGAAAGAAAATTTATGTTTACACCTAACACCCTAACATAAACCCTGAGTCTAAACACCCCTAATCTGCCGCCCCCGACATCGCCGACACCCACATTACACTTATTAACCCCTAATCGCCCCCAACGTCGCTGCCACCTACTTACATTTATTAACTCCTAATCTGCCGCCCCCAATGTCGCTGCCACCTACCTACACTTATTAACCCCTAATCTGCCACCCCCAACGTCGCCGCCGCCACTATACTAAAGTTATTAACCCCTAAACCTCTGGCCTCCCACATCACTAACACTAAATAAATATATTAACCCCTAAACCTAAGTCTAACCCTAACCCTAACACCCCTAACTTTAATATAATTGAAATAAATCTAAATACAAATTACTATTATTACCTAACTAATACCTATTTAAAACTAAATACTTACCTGTAAAAAAAAACCTAAGCTAGCTACAATATAACTAATAGTTACATTATAGCTATCTTAGGTTTTATTTTTATTTCACAGCTAAGTTTGTATTTATTTTAACTAGGTAGAATAGTTAGTAAATAGTTAATAACTATTTACTAACTATTCTACCTAGTTAAAATAAATACAAACTTAGCTGTGAAATAAAAATAAAACCTAAGATAGCTACAATGTAACTATTAGTTATATTGTAGCTAGCTTAGGGTTTATTTTACAGGTAAGTATTTAGTTTTAAATAGGAATTATTTAGTTAATGATAGTAATTTTTATTTAGATTTATTTTAATTATATTAAAGTTAGGGGTGTTAGGGTTAGACTAACGGTTAGGTTTAGGGGTTAATAACTTTAGTATAGTGGCGTTGGTGACGTTGGGGGCAGCAGATTAGGGGTTAATAATATTTAACTAGTGTTTACGATGCGGGAGTGTGGCGGTTTAGGGATTAATATGTTTATTATAGTGGCGGCGATGTCCGGAGCGACAGATTAGGGGTTAAAAAAATAAATTTAAGTATTTGCGATGCGGGAGGGCCTCGGTTTAGGGGTTAATAGGTAGTTTATGGGTGTTAGTGTACTTTGTAACACTTTAGTTATGAGTTTTATGCTACAACTTTTTAACGTAAAACCCATAACTACTGACTTTCAATTACGGTACGGATCTTGTAGTTATAGGCTGTACCGCTCACTTTTTGGCCGGACAGGCAAACCTTTAATATCGGCGCTATGGAAGTCCCATTGAAAAAGGACTTTTTAAAAAGTGCGGTAGTTACGTTGCGTGACGGCCCAAAAAGTGTGCAGTACAGCTGTACCTACAAGACTCGTAATACCGGCGGTAGGGAAAAAGCAACGTTATACTTATAGCGCAAAACTTGTAATCTAGCCGAGTGTGTTTTCATGACTGTATATTGTTTAGTAACTTGTAACAAGCATTAAATTAGTCATTAGTTAGTAATCTTAATTCAACACTTACAGCATACAAAGTCTTCCTTACACCTTGATGGGCACAAAGGTAAGAATGATGATAGATCCAAGTTAAATTGTACCTCAGTCCGAGCTTATTAATAACGTCAAGCTCTGTGATTAATAAACAAAGAAAACACAATCTCAAATTACTGGATAAGATATTGTTTATCCCCCTTAAAGGGACAGTCTAGTCAAAAATAAACTTTCATGATTCAGATAGGGCATGCAATTTTAAACAACTTTCCAATGTAATTTTATGGTCAAATTTGCTTTGTTCTCTTGGTATTCTTAGTTGATAGCTAAATCTATATAGGTTCATGCACATAATTTCTAAGCCCTTGAAGGCGGCCCTTTATCTCAAAGCGTTTGTCCAATTTTCACAACTAGAGGGCATTAGTTCATGTGTGCCATATAGTTAATATTGTGCTCACACCAGTGGAGTTACTTATGAGAGGGCACTGATTGACTAAAATGCAAGTCTATCAAAATAACTGAAATAAGGGGGCAGTCTGCAGAGGCTTTTATGCCCAGATGATCGAAAGTGCTACAATCATGCCACTTTGTAATCTGACCCTTAGTGAGATTATTTTAGAGAGGAGTTAGGTGTTAATGTAATTCTAGTTCTCACTGGGAGGTGGTAGTTTAGGCCTTAATTGGGTGATTATTGTTAGTTAGTAAACTATTTTTTAGGCCTTAATCTCCTACCCACCCCCTTACCTGTATAGGGTTTGATTGGGTAATTATTTTTAGTTAGTATTTTGTAGGCCTTAATCTCCTAACCACCCCCCATACCTGTATGGGGGTTGATTAGGTGATTATTGATGGTTACCATTTATTATAGGCCTTAAAGGGACACTAAACCCAAATTTTTTCTTACATGATTCAGATAGAGCATGCAATTTTAAGAAACTTTCTAATTTACTCTTATTATCAATTTTTATTTGTTCTCTTGCTATCTTTATTTTAAAACAGGAATGTGATGGAGAGAGGGCGGGAATTACCTCCTTTCGAATAAGGCAAAGGCTGCTTCCTAAGCGTGACCACTCCATACGCTCATAAAATAACTGATAAGTCCAAGGAAGAAAGCGCTCTGAGCCACTGAAGTAAAAATACAAAAAAGTTTATTCCAAAAATAAAACCAAACATAGGTCAGGTAAAATCAACACCAGGATGACATGCAGGTACACAGCGTATCAGACACGTTTTGTGCACATGCGCACTTGGTTATTCTTGCTTATTGATGGGTAAATATAACCCTCCAATAAGCAAGCGCTATCCATGGTGCTGAACCTAAAATGGGCTGGCTGCTAAGATTTACATTCCTGCTTTTAATAAAGATAGCAAGAGAAAGAAGAAAATGTGATAATAGGAGTCAATTAGAAAGTTGCTTAAAATTCCATGCTTGATCTGAAGCATAAAATAAAAAATTTGGGTTCAGTGTCCCTTTAATCTCCTATCCACCCATCATACCTGTATGGGGGTTGATTAGATGATTATTGATGGTTATAATTTATTAGGCCATAATCAACTAACCACCTCCCATACTGGTATGGGGGTTGATTAGGTGATTAGGTTAGGGAAGTTTAGGGGTTAATAGTGCATTTATCTACAATTTTTAAAATATGATGTATTCGTATGTATGATGCATATTTTTTAACTATTATATATAGCTTAATATGTATTTATTTTTTCTTGTTGTGTTTTTTTATTTTAAATATAAATATGTATTTGAAAATGTATATTCATGTTACAAAAGGCATTAGTATTACAATTGTTTTATTGTATAATAGGCATGCAGTTATTTGATACTATCATTATAAGCAACTGTATTTTATAACATAAATATCTATTTTTAGAAATATACATATATATATATATATATATTTACAATAATAAATGCATCAAGCAGGAATATCTACATTTTAATTTATATATCCACTACTTAAACGAATATGCATTATACATGACCGTGCATTTTATTTCAAAGATTGTAGATATAATGTAGTCAGGCCTTGCATTGATATTAAAAATTTAAACAGTTATGCATGTATATTGTATAATGGTTTAAAGGAACAGTCAACACAACATTTATACTGTTCTGGATTCAGTGCATGTAATCATCCTTTATCCCACGGATAGTGTATACTTTGTTTTCTACCAAAATTACTTTGTTTGTAACCTCCGGAATATTTTAAATGGCCACTGGACTCCTCTTATAAGTGACATTATTTTCATACAAGGGTTTGTGGAATGGAATACTACTCTCTGTGTCGAACACGACGTATCATAGTGCATGGTAGCTTGCACATGTGCAGTGTGCTGAAATCCACCAAGTAGACCTTTTATCATCAGGAACAAAAAAATGGCTCTCATTTCTAGAGTGGACATAACAGCCATTGAAACTTCCCTGCGTTTGCGGTAAGAATTAATTTATTAAAGTCAGTATGGGTAATGCTTCACTCTATTCAGGAAAAAAAATAAAACATGACAGCTAATATGTACAATTTATATAATGTATGCGTCATTTTTATTGATCATAATTGTGTGAATTAAGAATTAATTGTGTGAATTAAGACATTAGTGTGCACTGTAAAGAGGCAATTGGCATTATAAGCAACTGTATTTTATAACATAAATATCTATTTTTAAAAAAAAAAAAAAATATATATATATATATATATTTACAATAATAAATGCATCAAGCAAGAATATCTACATTTTAATTCATATATCCACTACTTAAACGAAAATGCATTATACATGACCATGCATTTTATTTCAAAGATTGTAGATATATTGTAGTCAGGCCTTGCATTGATATTCAAAATTTAAACAGCTATGCATGTATATTGCATAATGGTTTAAAGGGACAGTCAACACAACATTTATACTGTTTTGGATTCAGTGCATGTAATCATCTTTTATCAACAAATGTAAAAGTTGTCTTATTGATTGGAAGAATGCTGAGAAATTGTGACTTGAGCACTGCATAGAGGGTTTTATTGTGCCACAAATTAATCAGACAGACTTGTGATAAAGAGGCTATTATGGGATTTTAGAATGGGTTAACAAATGAAAACACCACAAAAAGCCCTAGGATGTTACTTCTCATGGGAATTGTGATAGAATGGAGCTTATTGTCAGTAACAGGCATGCCGGTCAGTCAAAACGGTACTACCTGCGGTTATCTGTACTGTAGAGTCATGGAACGGATGTGAGGGAGGGCAACTTACCCCAAAAGACTCACATTTGTGCAATCTGTCCCAGAACAGAATTCAGACCACTCCCAGCCAGGACACAGCTCGTCTATACTGATATCCTCACAGCCTTTATTGCCAACACTATGTTGCTATAAAACATTTCTAACAGTTCAGCATTCTTTTCAACTTTAGGTTTCTTTGCTATAGAAAGAAATTGATACTTGTGATTTACTGATTTAGTCTGCGGATCATTTTTCTGACACCTTTGATTACTCCTTGCCCCAGGCACTGCTTTCATAAATCTTTTTAGGAAATCAGATATATTTTCCATGAATACATCTTCTATGTACAACAAAAATGAATAAGCATTAATGAAATGTAAAAAAATATATGTATGACCTAGGGTGCCTCAAAGTATTGCTTTATAAAAAGCACACATTGTTATTTTATTTTACCTATACAAAATATTACAAGATCACACATATAACCTAATTATTACCAGCTTCTTTATTTTTCATCATGATCAATGACAATAGCTGTTTTACCTCAAACAAACTCAAGAAGGGATATTTTGCCCTCTTTTGCCACAAATATAATCAACTGTAAAGCTTTATTATTATTATTATTATTATTTGTTATTTGTAGAGCGCCAACAGATTCCGCAGCACTATAAACAAAGGCAAAGTACAACAAAACATTTAAAGGGATCAACCCCTGCCAAGAGTCGCACTGTTGTAGTCAGCTCTTAAGAAGGTGATCTACAAACAGCTGGACTCTTAGGCTTACATGCTAAGGGGGTTCAGGGGATATCAATGGAGGAAAGTAACTGGTATAAAGAAAGGTTAGTGTAGGTTGTATGCATCCTTGAACAGTATAGTCTTTAGGGAGCGCTTAAAGCTTTCAAAACTAGGGGAGAGTCTAGTGGAGCGAGGCAGAGAGTTCCACAAGATGATAGCCAGTTTGGAGAAGTCCTGTGAGAAAGTAACAAGAGAGGAGGAGAGTAGGAGGTCATGAGCAGAGGGAAGGGGACGGGTGGGAGAGGGTCTGGAGAAAAGGTCTGAGATATAGGGGAGAGCAGTGCAGTTGAGGGCTTTGTATGTCATAGTGAGAATTTTGTGTTTAATCCTAGAGGCAAGAGGAAGCCAGTAAAGGGATTGGCAGAGAGGTGCAACAGATGAAGAGCGACAAGAAAGGAAGATGATTCTGGCAGAGGCATTCATTATGGAGTGTAAAGGAGCTATGCGGCAGCTGGGGAGACCAGAGAGGACAGAGTTGCAGTAATCGGGGCAGAAAAAGATGAGAGAGTGTATTAAAATCTTAGTTGTGTCTTGTGTAAGGAAATGTCTAATTTTAGAGATGTTTTTAAGGTGGAAGCGGCAGGCTTTAGCCAAGGACTGAATGTGAGGATTGAAAGATAGATCTGAGTCAAATGTGACCCCAAGACATCAGGCATGCGGGATAGGGGTAATGATGGAGTTCTCGACAATTATAGAGAGATTGGGGGTGGAGATTTTGGAAGAAGGGGGGAAAATAAGGAGCTCAGTTTTGGAGAGATTTAGCTTGAGGTAGTGAGAGGACATCCAGGAAGAGATGTGAGAAAGACAGTTAGTGACACGGTTTAGCAAGGAAATATATGGGTCTGGTGCAGAGAAGTTGATTTCCGTGTCGTCGGCATACAAATTATATTAGAAACCATGGGACCTAATTAGGGAACCTAATGATGACGTGTAGTTTGAAAAGAGAAGGGGACTGAGGACAGAACCTTGTAGTACCCTGACAGAAAGTGGTGACGGGGCAGAGGAGGCCCTAGAGAAGGCTACACTAAAGGTACGGTTTGACAGGTAGGAAGAGAACCACGAGAGGACTGTGTCACAAATGACAAGGATTGGAAGGTATGGAGCAAAAGATTGTGGTCAACCGTATCAAAGGCTGTGGACAAATCCAGGAGGATAAGCAGAGAGAAGTGGACTTTTGATTTTGCTGTTAATAGGTCATTGGTAACCTTAACGATTGCTGTCTCTGTGGAGTGATGGGGACAAAATCCAGATTGCAGTGGGTCAAGGAGGGAGTTTAATGTAAGGAAATGGGATAGGCGTGCATATTCCAGATTTTCGAGAAGCTTTGAGGCAAGAGAGAGGAGGGAAATAGGGAGGTAGTTGGATGGGGAGGTTGGATCAAGGGAAGGTTTTTTGAGGATAGGTGTAACCAGTGCATGTTTCAGAGATGAGGGAAATATACTGATGCTGAGGGAGAGGTTGAAAATGTGTGTGAGTATAGGGGTAAGGGTAGAAGAGAGGGAGGGGAGTAACTGTGAGGGGATAGGGTCAAGGGGACAGGTAGTGAGGTGAGAGCTCAGTATAAGTGCAGAAACTTCTTCCTCAGTAACAGGGGAGAAAGAGCTAAGTTTATGGCTATGTGGGTTGTGGTTGATTGTGAGCATTTGAGGGGGTGAGAGAATGGAAGTATGTTGAGAGCTGATTTTGTTTCTGATGGAGTCGATTTTGTTATTGAAGTGGCTGGCAAAGTCCTGAGCTGACAGAGAAGTTGTATTAGGAGGTGGGGGTGGGTGGAGAAGAGTACTGAAAGTGGAGAACAAACATTTTGGGTTTGAAGAAAGAGTAGAGATAAGAGTAGAGAAGTAATGTTGCTTATAGAGATTAAGGGCAGAATAGTAGGAGTTCAAGATGAATTTGTAAAATAAGAAAATCAGTTGAATTTCAGAGATTTTCTCCAGTGCCGCTCCGCAGTACGGGAACATCTGCGTAGGTCAGAGGAGTATGCCAGAGCTGAGGTTGAGTGTGTGATTTCCGAGCTATGGTAAGAGGGGCCAGATTATTAAGGACGGATGTAAGGGTGGAATTATAGTGGCAGATAGATTAGTCAGGGCAGGAAAAGGGGGAGATGGATGAGAGGAGAGGTTTTAGGGAATTAGCAAGCTGTTGCTGATCTAATGACATAATGCTTCTGTGAAGTTTGGTGTGAAGAGTAGAAGGAGGGAGAGTTGTAGGGAGGGATGATATGTTGCAAGTGAGGAGATGGTGGTCAGAAAGAAGAAAAGGGGAGTTTGTGAAGTTTGAAATAGTGCATCGATAGCTACAGATCAGGTCAAGGGAGTGAATGTCTTTGTGAGTGGAAGAATCAGTCCATTGTGACAAACCGAAAGTGGAAGTGAGTTGCAGAAGTTGTTTTGCAGAGGAGGTAGTGGGATTGTCAAGAGGGATGTTGAAGTCGCCAAGAATGAGAGCAGGGGTGTCTGAGGAAAGGAAATAAGGTAGACAGACAGCCAAGTGATCTAGAAATTGAGTTTAGGAGCCAGAGGGTCGGTATATGACTGCAACATGTATAGAGAGAGGAGAGAATATGCGAATCATGTGGGTTTCAAATGAGGAAAATATGAGGGAAGAGATGGATTGTATTTGTTTAAAGGTGCAAAGAGAGGAAAGTAAAATGCCTACACCACCTCCTTGTCTATTACCAGCCTTAGTAGTGTGGCTGAAGTGGAGACTCCCATGCATGGCCAGTGCTAGGATTTTTGGCCACACAGGCGAGGATACATTTTGCTGCCCCCCCCCCCCCGATTACATACCATCCCATTGACAAATGACATGCAAGGATTCAGGAGGTACAGAGTTAAATCAGCACTAACATAAGGGACCTGATGTCATACTAATCCTGACACATTTCCCAATACAGTGCAGTTTTAGTGTGACATAAATATTATTTTATTTTACCATAGCCAGTAATTTATTACATGTAACCAAGACACATGAAGATAAATGTATTTTGGCTTATTGTCACAAGGAGCAGTATATATATATATATATATATATATATATATATATATATATATATATATATATATATATATATATATATATATATATACATACAGTATCTATATAGGATCATACCAGGGTTGATCACCTCACTACTCACATACAGACTATTTAACTGATCACTACAAAAGAACAACATGAAAGTGAACTAAAGATCCCACAACTGATCACATCTCCCCTATTCAAATAAAATAACAAAGTTGAAATATTGTAAACAAACAGGTGGCACAGGATAAAGTGAATCAGATCCTTTGTGACAACACAGCCGGGGACAGCAGTTTGGCTCTTTAACTCGGTGGCTTCCCTGGTAGTTAACCCCTTAGTGTCTAACGGTGCAGCACCTATAGGATAATAACATACCTCCCAACATTTGAAAGAGTCAAAGAGGGACACTTTTCTATTACAATAACAGAGCTGCACGCCGCCCCCCCCACACACACACTCGTACAATATAGCTGCAACAATCTCACACCACCATCTTTTTGAATGCAAGACATACAGAATAAGTAGATTTGAAAAAACAACAACACATTTTTCATTAATTTTAAAATGAAATCTGTCTTGTGCATGTATTTTTTTATCATATAGGAATCTACATTTACTGTAATTGTACTCTGAAAATTCATGTTTTTCCAACTTCCACAATAAGTTATATCCATCCATACTCCAGAGTTCAGAAGACAAACCTTTCAGCAAAAGATACCAACAGAACAAAGTACATACGAAAATAAAAGTGACTTAAATTTGCAGGCTCTATCTGAATCATGCAAGTTTAATTTTGACTTTCCTATCCCTTTAAATGTCTTATCAATAATCAAAGGGGAGTGTAAACCATATTTTAATAACAAAATAAAGTTTTCATTCTTTTTAAACATTCAGGGCGCAATCCGATATATGGCGTAGTTTTCGGCGCAAGCGTGGGTACCCGCGCCGCCTGTAATTTCACTTTGCACATCGGGGTATTACATATACTGCGCCGTTAGATGCTAAACTGGCGTAAGTAGGACAAACTGGCGATCTTCCGAAAAGTGCGCAAATACACTTTTTAGTTGTCGCAAGTAACTTCCGCCTGTATTTTGTCCACGTAAAGTCTCAATAAAGAGTATGTAAAGAGTAAAATGAACCGCGACTCCATCTAAAAATGCGGCACGTAATTACGCTATTCAAAAGTCATATATAAACCCATGCGCAGCCGGCATTTTCTTCAGTGTGTTTGGATGGTTCGTTGAGCTACAGCACACTACAGTGGAGAGTAGAGAGAGAGGCGCAAACAGAGGAGTTAGTTAGGTCGCATTGTTGGTTGATTAAGCTTGTACACTTACACATATTTTTGCACACATATTCCATACATACATATACAAAGACACAACACTTTTTTTCAAACACCTCACAAATTTTATTTCAATTTTACAGTGTGATAGGCTGAGTGTTTGGCTGTGATTGTGTGTGATTGAACTGAGAGTGAGTGTGAGTGTGTGTAGTGTGAGGATGGCAGGGAGAGGTAGGGCAGAGGGGAGGAGGGGAGGAGGGGAGAGGAGTGGCAGGGAGAGGAGTATTGTAGAAGACAGGAGGAGCAGTGGGGTCCCTGTCAGGGAGTAAGTGGAGTGGGGAGAGGGAGAGCTAGAAGGGATGATGGGAGGGGAGATGCCCGAGAGCCCCAGAGACCAGGCACATCTAGAAGAGGGACAGAGGGTGCACATGGGGACAGAAGGGGGGAGGAGGGAGAGGATAGGGAGGAACCCACACCAGGGACATCACAGAGAGCAAGCCAGGTGTCCACGGAGGATGAGAGGATGAGATGTCCAAACTTCTCATTCAATGAGAATGTTGCCCTAGTCCAGGCCATCATGGACAATCACAGTGCCCTCTTTGGCCAGGAGAAGGGCAAAGGCAGTGGCAAAAGGCGTAAAACAGCATGGTTGGCAGTAGAGGATGCCGTCAACAGTGTGGCCCCGCAGAGGAGGACTGTTGAGGACCTTAAAAAGCGGTGGAATGACTGCAAGAGGCGGGTGAAAGAAAAAATGGGGCAGGAGGCTATGCACCAGAGGGGAACAGGCGGTGGTCCATCCCTGGACATAGAATACAACACCTGGCAGGAGATGATATGCAAGTCCCTGAGTATCACAGCAGTCCGTGGACTCGTGACTCAGGGACTGCAACCACAGCACATCATGCTGGTGAGTAACATCCCACACACCAGTATTATATGTATTTGAGATATAACATCCTTTAATGTCACACATTCATGTACACAATGAGGAGCATGGTATTTGGCCTACTAACAAAAACATCTACAATTATATTTGACATTAATGCTACTTAACACAATGCAATTCTTGATATGAGGTGGAATAGTGCATTACTAACATGTCTCAGAGTAACACAGGCCACAAGCCACATGTAGAGTTTTCAGTAAATGGACACTATAGCCATCACAATATTTTTAGCTCAAGAAAGCAGGTTCAGTGCCTACATCAGGCTAAAGTAAATTGTGTGGCCACAGTATCACTTAACACATTTTCTCCATCATTGACATGTACACATAACTATTGTATGAAACACATACCTGTACACTGCGCATATTAAAATCCCTCATATCACAAATCACAATGTGCACATGCATGTTATAGAGTTTGACTTGAGAATCAGTATAGGCCCTAGCATGTATCAATGTACATTGTATGCCCACATGGACATATATATGACTGTACTAATCCCTCTCATCATTTGACTCCTCCACAGAACCTCCTGTCATGAGGATGCAAACAGGCATGCCGCCACCTCCACCACCACCATCAGTCACAGGCATGCAGCCACCACCACCAGTCTTCAGGCAGCCACATGAACATTATGTTCCCAGGCATGAGCAGGGTTGGATGGCTTCAGTTGAGGACCCGGAAGTGATGCCACCACCATTGACATATGACCCCTGGCAAGATTCCTGGCCAGAGGAATATTATTCTTTTGGCTTTGAGGGGGAGCCAAGACAGCCACAAAGGGTCCATGTATTTACCCCCCCCCCCCAACACAATCTGAGGGCAGTCATGGCTTTTACACACAGGCTATGTCACAAGAAGTGCCAACTGGACAGGCTGAGTGGTCACACACTGGTCATCAGTGGGACTATCAATCCACCCTGAGAGCTCCACCATCCTCTTCACTTGGGAGAGCACCACCATCCTCTTCACTTGGGATAGCACCACCATCCTCTTCACTTGGGAGAGCACCACCATCCTCTTCACTTGGGAGAGCACCACCATCCTCTTCACTTGAGAGAGCTCCACCATCCTCTTCACTTGGGAGAGCTCCACCATCTGCAGAAGAACATATAGCTGAAAGTACTCAAGCAGCAGCAGATGCAGCTGAAAATGTCCCACAAGCAGCAGCAGATGCAGCTGAACCTGCACCTCAAGCACCAGCAGATGCAGCTGAACCTGCAACTCAAGCACCAGCAGATGCAGCTGAACCTGCACCTCAAGCACCAGCAGATGGAGCTGAAAATATCCCACAGGAAACAGCAGATGCAGCTGAACCTGCACCTCAAGCAACTAGAAGCCCTGCTGCTCAAGAGCCTGTGGATGCATTGTATTCTCCCCTGGGTGAGGAATACATTTCACTACAGAGGAGGCTCATAACAAGCTGCGAGAACAGACAAAGAGACCAAGAGAGGTTTCACAGGAGCCAAGAGAGGTTTCACAGGAGCCAAGAGAGGTTACACAAACGTAGTATAGAGCTGCAGAGGGACATGGCAGCATCATTAAGTGGAATTGTTCAAAACCAGTCACAGATGATGCAAATTCTGTCTGATATGCAGATGCAGATGGACAATAGATGGCGGAAACAAAATCAACTCTTGGGTGTGTTGGTTGAGCACTTTACACACCAGCAGGACACTGCCTCCAGCCTATCATCTATGGCCAGCACTCCAGCAGAAACATCTGAATCTTCACAAACCAGGAGAACAAGGAAATCCACTACAGTCACCTCAGCCCCCTCATCCAAGAAGCCTAAAAAGAAAACATTCTTATAGTTCACCATAAATCTTGTCCTCTGTTCTTTACCATATAATTGTCATCCACATCCATGTGAGGTGTGTTTTAGTACACTAATATTGTTAAAACATTTAATAAGGCCTGTGTGGAAATGGCCAAGAAAAAGGTAATATTATCCTGTTTATGACATATCCTTGTACTATAACTCACATCCACAATAGTTGTTTCTGAAGGGTACATATAGTAATATTAACTTCTAAGATGTAAATCAATGTATCTCACATCCAATATAAATTGACACATTGGTATATATAGTAGTGATGTTACTGATAGGGTGGGCATTATCAGGTGTTTTAAGTCTGCAGGTGAGAGGTTGTTATATGATTATTATTATTATATGAGCCATCCTAGGTTTTGCTTTCAACTAAGAATACCAAGAGAACAAAGCAAGTGTTATAATTAAATCTGAAAGTAGTTTGAAATAACATGCCCTATTTAAAAGAAGAAGGTTTTCTTTTTACTTTACTGTCCCTTTATATATTTTGGCATCAGTGCCAAGCTGTGTTAGCATTAGAATAAATTACACTCCAGTGGGTTCTAAAGAGATGAAGGTAATACAATTTAAAGTAAATAAGCAAGTATATGTCCACAATGTGATAAAGTACCTACAAGCTCAATCCATTTGATTATGTTGTGGCTTCAAACTATTTCAAATACACAAATAAACCTTAAAAAAGCAATATCATAGTATACTGTCCCTTTAACCTTGAGATGCTGCTTAAATGTATGTGTTTGTTAAGGCTTCCAGGTTACGTTGCTTTTTTAGTCAGTGCAAGGGTTGCTGCGCCTGCAATTTGTGGCGAGATGAGAATGGAGTAGATTTTCTGAATTCTGCGCGCGTAAGTCCTTACGCTGTATATTGGATACCAAATTGCGCGTCTGTTCTATGTTAGTCTATGGGTAAAAAAAATACGGCCGAAGGGTGAAATATACGTGCGTAACTTGTATGCTACGCCGTATATGTAATTCCAAAATCGCGCAAAATCTGGCGTCTCCGGCTTTTGCGGGTGACGCTGCATATCGGATCGGGCCCTCAATTTTCATGCAGATCTTTTGTAATGGAAGTATTTGTATTAATATAATACTAGTCAGGAGGTGTCCCTTGGTGTGCTTTAACTCTCTATGGCATGCAATGGGTTAATTAGTAAGATGCAGGATATCAGACATGTTTTTATTACAGATTCACAGAGAGGTTTACAACGTTTTTTTTTTCCTTTACAGGATTCTCAAGGGGCTATAGACACTATTTACATAGTCAAGGTTCAGTGCACTGACACTTCAACCCCCCCCCCCCCCCCCCGGTTGAGTGCCTGCAGGCTGAGGCGGCTGGATTGTAGCTGCACAGTGCAGTAATCATGGGTATTACAAATTTAAAAATAATAAATCTCAGTGCTGAGTGACAAGTGAGCTCCTGGCCAGACCACCAGTCTCCAGCCTGATTGCACTTACTGTCGCGGTCTTTACCCTGGCTGCAGCATGAGTCAGTCACACAATACATAATCACCGAGTTCTGACCGGCCTCAGAGAACTTGAAGGAAATTCGTCTCTCCCTGTAAAGATCTTGTAAATCGGCAAGACACAAGGAGCACAAACGGCCGTTAGTTGGATCCTGCTCTCATCACGCAGGGGCGTACGTAAGCACAGCTGATTTGGAGGAAGCCTGCTGTAAAACATAAGGTACTAGCATCGCTGTGATACACAGCTAACCAACGGAACTTAGTACCGGGAATACCCGCAGTAAGTCTGCGCTCTAATAAAAAAGAGCCTGAAGACCCAGGTATGGAAAGTTTCTTCTTATTCTACTAAGACACAAGACTTTGATTAAACCTATTGGTCAGTAATATTGATCGACCTCCGAGCCAGTGACAAGAACCGGAGTTACTGTTATTTAAGGATACGAGTTACCTCAATCCTCTATAAGCCAAGATTGATAATTTTTTTGGTATTTGAACTTTTTAAACCGTTATATATAACATGAACTTACAGACATCAAGTTGATTTTTGACCCGCTTTTTAAGAGAAAAAGTGTTAAGCTGGTATCTGACATATAATGATACATTGATCGCTATTTTGTACTTTTATTTTAATTTGTATCACGGAAACACTGTATGAATTTTAAGAGATTAATTGTTGGGAGACGTCCCTTGTATGCTATTTTATTCAGGTTTTAATTTGTTTATGAAATGTAATAGTCATTTATTGTATAAACATTAATAAATTAATATATTTTTATTTAAAATAAGTTTTCTATATTCATCTTCCTGAATCCTTGAGCTTATTAGCGCTCTCATACTTCTATACTGTGGTTTTAACTATATAAATTCTCTCAATCCTAGGGAAAGATTGATTAGTAGGGGAGCTAAGGGTTAATAGCTGAGCGCCATACTTAGTATTTTAGAATTAATTAGTAAGATGCAGGATATCAGACATGTTTTTATTACAGATTTACAGAGAGGTTTACAACATTTTTTTTTCCTTTACAGGATTCTCAAGGGGCTATAGACACTATTTACATAGTCAAGGTTCAGTGCACTGACACTTCAACCCCTGGTTGAGTGCCTGCAGGCTGAGGCGGCTGGATTGTGATCATGGGTATTACAAATTTAAAAATAATAAATCTCAGTGCTGAGTGACAAGTGAGCTCCTGGCCAGACCACCAGTCTCCAGCCTGATTGCACTTACCGTTGTGGTCTTTACACTAGCTGCAGCATGAGTCAGTCACACAATACATAATCACAGAGTTCTGACCGGCCTCAGAGCTGAGAGACACAGACTTGTCTTGGGAGGTTTGCTCAGAGACAGAGTCACTCAGGAACTGCACTTCATGCAGGGAGAGGAGTCAAACCACCATGTGCAGTCACGTGCACCACCAAAAACCTGTGACTGAAGGCATGTACTGCAGTTATTGGCTGCAATTTTGTCACATGACAATGTGGTAAAGAAGACACAATATGAATTAAAAATAAAAACAGTGCAGCGTGCTGGGGGGCAATGCGGGAGTCGGGACAGACACAGCACTCACCTCGGGTAAGTTAGGGGGGAAGTGTCACAGGACAAGTTTGTCACCTATCTGCATGGTGATCAGCCACAGCTCCTCTGTGACAAGTTTCTTCATATGAGCAGCCAGGACAGGACCTGCGCTGGCTTCGCCTCCCAATGTTCCTGACCACACAACTGAAAATGGCCCCGCTCTGAAAGCCCACACGGGTAAAAACAGTCAAACATTTTAAATAACAGTAAAGACAAATAAAATATTGTAATCTGACACAAGGCTTGCCACTGGTGCCCCTCTGGGCGCGCTTTATCCCCCACTCACAGACACAGCCCTGATAGTACCACCACATAAAAATTTAAATAAAAAAAAAAGTTTGTTTTTTCAAGTTGTAAATTTGCGCCCCCGTACAGGAGCAAAATAAGGCAGCTGCCTAGGCTGTCTATATGCAAGTGCCGGCCCTGCCCCCATGTGACTAAGCAGCAGTGGATGCTGTGTCTAGGGGAGAGAGCCAGGTTTCTGTTAGGGCCAGAAGGTTGAAGGAGCGGGAGATAAAGAGGTCATGTATAGAAGTGAGCTTGCTGCATACAGAGCGAGAGTTCCAGAGTGCACAAGTGAAAGGGGTTGTGGCTTTAGATGCAAGAGGAATGTGAGTAAGGTTGCCAGAGTTTTGTTTTCTGAATCTATGGAACGGTACACATGAATGTGAACGACTAGGAAGTTGTTGGGGACCAGGATTAGGGGAGATGTCACCAGCAGTTAGTAAAAGCAAGAGGGAGAGAGACATGAGATGAGATACAGATTTGCAGTAATGAGACTGTTTTTGAGATGAGGTGCAGGGGGGAGAGAGAGTGTTTAGGAATAGCTAAAGAGTACAAAAGTAAGGTGAGTTTAAGAGAGATGGGCTAATGAACAGTGCAGGTGGAGAGGGAGAAGAAGTAAATGAATAATGTAGTTTGTTATAGAGACTAGAGGTAGCAAAAAGTAATATGAATATATTGAGCATTTTTACAAAAGTGGGAACAAATTAAACACTTAATACACAGTATTACAGCAGCTTGTTGTTTTCCTGCCAATGTCACTGTGCTTTTCAGTTATCATAAATTATAATTTAATAATTACAAACTTTGGCATTCAGCTTTGTAAAACACCCTTGTGAACCATTGTGCACCTTTTTTTTTTTGTACATAGAAGGAGATATATTCATGGAAACGATATTAGAATTCCTAAAAAGGTTTATGAAGCCAATGCCTGGGACAAGAAGCACACAAAGGTGTCTGAAAAACAACACACAGACTAAGTCAGTAAAGCTAGCACAAGTATCAATCTCTTTCTATAGCAAAACATCTAGTTGAAAAGAATGCTGAACTGTTAGAAATGTTTTATAGCAGCATAGTGTTGGCAATAAAGGCTGTGAGTATATCAGTATAGACAAGCTTTGTTCTGGCTGGGAGTGGTCTGAATTCTGTGCTGGGACAGATTGCACAAATGTGAGTCTTTTGGGGTCAGTTGCCCTCCCTGAGATCTGTTCCATGACTCTACAGTACAGATAATCGCAGGTAGTACAGATTTGACTAACCGACATCCCTCTGTGTTACCGTTCACTGCCTGTTACTAACAGCTTCATTCTATCACAATTCCAGTGAGAAGTAACATCCTATGGCTTTTTGTGGTGTTTTCAGTTGTAAACCTATCCCAAAATCCCATAATAGCCTCTTTCTCACAAGGATGGCTAATTAATTTGTGGCACAATAAAACCCTCTATGCAGTGCTCAAGGGGACAATTTCACAGCTTTGTTCCAATCAATAAGACAACTGATCTGCAAGCACATTTTTGTGGGCAATTTTTTACTTTTACATTTGTTGAAAGACCATTTGCCTTTTTACAGGACACACTCATGTCTTAATTCAAACAATTAATTCTTAATTCACACAATTATGATTAATAAAAATGATGCATACATTACATAAATTGCAAATACAGTATTAGCTGTCATGTTTTATTCTTTCCCTGAATAGAGTGAAGTGTTACAATGACAGGTCTGCTGGCTGTGATGTCCACTCTAGAAATAAGAGTTCTTTTGTTCCAGATGCTAAAAGGCCTACTTGGTGGATTTCAACATGCTGCACATGCACAAGCTACCGTGCACTAGTATGATACATTGTGCTCGACACGGAGAGTATTCCATTCCACAAACCCTTGGATGATGATGATGTCACATATAGGAGGATTCTGGCAGCCATTTAAAATTGGCCAGAGGCTACAAATAAAAGTAATTTGGATAGAAAACAAAGTATACACTATTTATATGTAGGGCCTTAGCTTCTACGGATAGTTTTAGTTTATGGCAGATCGGGGGTCAATGTTTGAATAATATACATAGCCATGTACAATGCATATTTTTTAAAGTATTGTAGATATCTTAAAAGGGATTTAATGGTTGCTTAATATTGTTTTAAATATAAACCTATATTTTAAAATATATATTTATGTTTGAAATAATAGCAAGCAACTATGAAATCCCTTTTAAGATATCTACAATACTTAATCTACATTGTACATGACAATGTATATTTTGTCATGGAGATGGGGTAAATGCTGGAGGACCAGCAAAACCTCTCTGGCCTATCCGGGCTCCTGGAACTCAGTGTTGGACTGGAATTTAGCCCTGGTCTGCCTTAAATGGGGTATCGATCGACTAGGTTGCAAGGGATCAAGTCGGTCTTTTTGTATGTTGTCAGCAATTTGATGAGGCACTGTCAGGGTGCCAGGAATCAGACTGAGACGAGAAGTGCAAAAATAATCACACCTTTATTCATATCAAAAAATAATAAAACGTCCACAAGTCAAATAACAAGCCAGGAGTCAAAACCAGAACTGGTAGTCAGACGAGCTGAGTCAGGAGCCAAAGCGAATAGTCAGATGAGCCGAAATCAGGAACAAGGAAAACAGCAGAGTCAGGAACAAGCCAGGGATCAGGAACCAGGAAGGACGTCAGGCAGCCAGGTAATACACAGGAACTCTCACAAACAGGTCTGAAACAACGCAAAGGCAAAGCATACTGAACAGAGGCCCTTTAAATAATAAGTGATGACATCACAATTCTGAGACTGCATCCTGTCTCACATGGATGATGCACACCAGTCTGGCCATAAAAGGAAGTGTAGGAAATGAGCAGCATCCCCCACAATGCACCATAGTCAAGAAGAGAGGTGAGCAAAATGGCTGCCAGCAGCACATGGCAAACAACAGGGAAAAAACCCTGACAGTACCCTCCCCTCAATGACCCCTCCCCCGCGGGAGGACAAAAGGCTTATTGGGGAAACGGGCATGGAAGGCATGGAGGAGTGCGGGAGCATGAACATCAGAGGAGGGAACCCAAGAACACTCCTCCGGACCGTAGCCCCTCCAGTGAACCAAATACTGTACACGGCCCCTGGTCATACGAGAGTCAATAATGCTGCTGACCTCATACTCCTCATGGTTGTCAACAAAGATAGGACGGGGACGAGGCAACACAGTGGTAAACCGATTACACCCCAATGGTTTCAAGAGGGAGACATGAAAAACATTGGAGATGCGCATAGCAGGAGGAAGGTCAAGAGCGTAGGCCACAGGATTAACCCGTCGGAGTATTCGAAAAGGACCAACATAATGGGGAGCCAATTTTTTGGAAGGCACATGAAGGTTCAAGTTGCGGGAGGACAGCCAAACTCTCTCACCAACCTGGTAGGAAGGTGCGGGCAGACGCCTACGATCAGCCTGGAACTTTTGGCGCCGCATAGAACGATGAAGGCAACCCTGAATCTGCACCCACGTGGAACGGAGTTGCCAGAGATGCTCCTCCAAAGTCGGAATACCCTGAGACATGATTGAATTGGGCAATAAGGATGGTTGAAACCCATAATTCGCCATGAACGGGGATAATTTGGAGGAAGCATTAATAGCACTATTACGAGCAAACTCTGCCCAAGGTAACAGTTCAGACCAATTATTGTGGTGATTTGAGACATAGCAACGGAGGAACTGTTCCAGAGCTTGATTAGACCGTTCCGCAGCCCCATTGGATTGAGGGTTATATGCCGAGGAGAAGGAAAGCTGGATCCCCATTTGAGCACAAAAGGAACGCCAAAATCTGGAGACAAACTGGCTACCCCGGTCCGACACTATCTCCTTGGGTAACCCATGTAAACGGAAGACCTCCCGGACAAAAATCGAATTAAGCTCCTGAGCGGTAGGCAGCTTCATCAAGGGAATGCAATGTGACATTTTAGAAAAACGGTCAACCACCATAAGGATAACAGTATTGCCATTCGAAACAGGAAGCTCGACAATGAAGTCCATGGAAAGATGTGTCCAAGGATGCTCACCATTAGCAATAGGTTGAAGAAGACCCACAGGAAGACGTCGAGGAGTCTTATTCTGTGCACAAACTGAGCAGGAAGCAACATACGCAGCAATATCAGAACGAAGACCTGGCCACCAGAATTGTTGAGTGACAGACCAAATCATTTGGTTCTTGCCTCGGTGACCTGCGGCTTTAGGATAGTGGTAAGTGTGCAAAAGTTTAGTTTGAAGATTCTCAGGAACAAAACACTTACCACTAGGTTTCTCAGGAGGTGCATTGGTTTGTGCAGCCAGGATCTCCTCCCCAAGGGAGAAGTCAAATTAGTACGTATGGTAGGCCAAATATGGTCAGGAGGTATAACAGGAGTAGGTACAGACTCGTCCTTGGACAGAGGCGAAAATTGTCAAGAGAGGGCATCAGCCCTAACATTCTTACTACCAGGCAGGTAGGAGACCACATAATTAAACCGAGACAAAAATAGCGGCCATCTGGCCTGTCGGGGCGACAAATGTTTTGCTTCCGATAGATAAGTTAAATTCTTGTGGTCAGTAAGAATGAGCACTGGCACGCTAGTACCCTCGAGAAGATGCCTCCATTCCTTGAGTGCCATAATTATGGCCAGTAATTCCCTGTCGCCAATTTCATAATTGCACTCCGCTGGAGACATTTTCTTAGAGAAGAAACCACACGGATGCAAGGAACCATCAGGCGTAGGACGTTGAGACAAGAGGGCACCTACTCCAGTCTCAGATGCATCAACCTCAAGAAAGAAAGGCAGGACAGGGTTAGGATGAGCCAGAACTGGAGCGGCAGCAAAGGCAGTCTTAAGACTATCAAAGGCCTTAATGGCAGTAGGTGACCAGTGGAGTGGATCATTCTCTTTACAGTTCATGTCTGTGATAAGTTTGACCAAGGAAGAAAAGTTTTTAATAAACTTTCTATAGTAATTGGTGAACCCCAAAAAACAATAAATAGACCGAAGACCAACTGGGCGATGCCACTGCAGAACTGCAGATAACTTGTCAGGATCCATGGAGAACCCTGCAACGGAGATAACATAACCTAGGGAGGTTACTTGAGTCTGATGGAACTCTCATTTCTCGAGTTTACAAAACAGGCCGCTCTAACGTAGTCTCTGAAGAACCTGTGTAACATCAGAACAATGAGCCTCAAGTGTGGGTGAGTGTATGAGGATGTTGTCTAAGTACACCACAACACACTGTTGCAACATATCTTGTAGGACATCATTAATAAATTCCTGAAAAACAGCAGGAGCATTACATAGGCCAAAGGGCATTACAAGATACTCATAATGCCCGCTCCTGGTGTTGAATGCTGTTTTCCATTTGTGACCCTCCTTAATCCTAACGAGATTGTACGCTCCTCTCAAATCAAATTTAGTAAAGACCGTAGCTCCCTTGAGGCAGTCAAAGAGTTCAGTAATAAGCGGAATAGGGTAAGCATTCTTAATGATAAGACGATTAAGACCCCTATAATCGATACATGGTCTTAACTCGCCACCCTTTTTCTTCACAAAGAAGAAGCCAGCCCCTGCAGGAGAGCAGGATTTGCGGATGATTCACCGTGACAGAGCATCGGCAACATACTCCTCCATAGCACAATTCTCTGCAACAGACAGAGGGTACAACCGTCCCCGAGGAGGAATGGCTCCGGGTTGCAGGTCTATGGCACAATCGTAAGACCGGTGAGGAGGCAACGTACCGGCATGCACCTTGTCAAACACATCTAGGAACTTTCGGTACTCCTCTGGCAATTGAGATACCGAAGAAGTGCACAAGACTTTAACTGGTTTCTGAAGACAAGTGGAAATACATTGCGGAGACCACGACAAAATTTCAGACCTGCGCCAGTCAAGACCGGGATTGTGCTTTTGGAGCCAGGGATAACCCAGAACAACCGGAAAATGCGGAGAGTTTATCACCTGGAACTGGAGGGTTTCAAAATGGAGAGCCCCAACAGCCATGGACAACGGAGCAGTTTCATGAGTAACGAGTGCAGACTGAAGGGGCCTGCCATCAATGGCCTCAATAGCAAGCGGAACGGACCGAGGCAAAACAGGAATGGAGTGCTTTGATACAAAAGCACTGTCAATGAAATAGCCCGCAGCACCGGAGTCAACAAGAGCCTGAGTGACTATGGATGAGTCCACCCAGGAAAGGACAACCATGAAAAAAGGTTTCTCCTTAAGCGGTTCCGGGGACGAGGATAAACCACCCAAGGTCTGCCCCCGAGAGGACCTTAGGTGTGAGCGTTTCCCGGCCGTGTAGTACAAGACTTCAAAAGGTGGCCCTGTAACCCACAATAGAGGCAAAGCCCCTCCCTCCTCCTAATGGCCCTCTCCGCCACGGAGAGACGCATGAATTCCAACTGCATTGGCTCAGCAGTACCTGGTGACTCGGGACCAGGAGGCATGGGAGGAGAGGGAGGCATGGGTGGGAACGAACACGTAGGAGACAACGGAACAGAAGGCTTCCGCAAGCGCTCCTTGAAAGAGGGCCTCTCTCTGATGTCAATTAGGATCAAAAAAGACACCAATGCCTCGAGATCCTCTGGTAAATCTCTGGCAGCAACTTCATCTTTAATCGCATCAGAGAGCCCATGAAAGAAGGCGGCAACAAGGGCTTCATTGTTCCAACCTACCTCTGCGACAAGCGTACGTAACTCAATAGCATACTGAGCAACAGATCTTGTACCTTGCTGAATGGACATGAGTCGTTTAGCAGCAGAGGAGGAGTGAGCCAGAACATCAAATACCCTTCGAAAGGAGGCCACAAATTCAGGGTAATTTGAAATCACAGGTTTATTAGTCTCCCACAAGGGATTAGCCCAGGCATGAGCTGTGTCAGAGAGTAACGAGATGAGAAATCCCACCTTAGCTCTGTCAGAGGGAAACACCTGAGGTAACATCTCAAAGTAAATGCCCACCTGGTTCAAAAACCCTCTGCACTGAATAGGATCACCTCCTATCGCTGAGGTAGAGGTGCAGAACCGGACATGCTCCTGGTAGGCATAGGTGCAGCAGCGGAAACAGGAGCAGCCATAACTTGCGGGAGACTTTGGTCCAATTGTGCAGTGCGAGTCAGCAGGGTTTGCAGGGCTAGTGCAAATTGATCCAAGCGGTTATCCTGTTCATCCATCCTGGAAATGATGGCAGGTAAAGGTGGATTATTAGCACCATCAGGATTCATGGCCTTTGCGTAATGAGAAGTGCAAAAATAATCACACCTTTATTCATAGCAAACAATAATAAAAAGTCCACAAGTCAAATAACAAGGCAGGAGTCAAAACCAGAGCTGGTAGTCAGACGAGCTGAGTCAGGAACCAAAGCGAATAGTCAGACGAGCCGGAATCAGGAACAAGGAAAACAGCAGAGTCAGGAACAAGCCAGGGATCAGGAACCAGGAAGGACGTCAGGCAGCCAGGTAATACACAGGAACTCCCACAAACAGGTCTGAAACAATGCAAAGGCAAAGCATACTGAACAGAGGCCCTTTAAATAATAAGTGAAGAAATCACAATTCTGAGACTGCATCCTGTCTCACATGGATGATGCACACCAGTCTGGCCATAAAAGGAAGTGTAGAAAATGAGCAGCATCCCCCACAATGCACCATAGTCAAGAAGAGAGGTGAGTAAAATGGCTGCCAGCAGCACATGGCAAACAACAGGGAAAAAACCCTGACAGGCACCTAGGGATACCACTTGTTTGGGGAGGAATGTGGGTCTGTATTTGAAGTGTCACCCATTCTCCCAGAAGGTAGTACCCCCAAACAAGTGGTATTCCCTAGGTGCCTCATCAAATCTCCGACTACATACTAAAAGACTGACTTGATCCCTTGCCCCCTAGTTGATCAACACCCCTATTAAGGGGCGCAATTCCTGTCCGGCACAGAGTTCCAGCAGCCCAGATGGGCCGGAGAGATTTTCCCAGTCCTACGGAGGTCAGCCGCCAGTGGTGGTCCAGGGCTCAATTCCGGTCCGGTGCTGAGTTCCAGGAGACCAGATAGGCCCGAGAGGTTTTGCTGGTTCTCCGGCAGTCGGCCACCGGTGTTGATAAATGATAAATCACTATAATAAACTAAACTATAAGTCCTAAACCTCCCCATTATAACTATGAAGCTATGTCGCTAAAGTTATCATCATTGACAATGATGATAACTTTAGCGACATAGCTTCATAGTTATAATGGGGAGGTTTAGGACTTTTAGTTTAGTTTATTAAAGTGATTAATTTTTTGACAGTAGGTGGTTAGCTGAGGCATTCCAGGGGAGTGTTGTTTACACATGAGTTAAGTGTAAGAAGTATTAGTTACTTAGGTGGGCGTGTGTAGGTTAGGCGTGACGTAGGTGTAGGCAGTCAGGCAGAGTTAGCTGGGTGGTGTAGGGGGAGTGTAGGTTAGCCGTGAGGTATAGATGTAGGCGGTCGGTGGAAGGTAGCGAGGCAATGCAGAGGGAGTGTAGGTTAGCTCTTATGTAATTATAGGCATTCAGGGGTAGTTAGCGGGGCGTGCTAGTGGGAGTAACCTGCACTTTGCTCTGGACACATCAACACAAGATTGATATGTTCAAAGCAGTAAAGTGCAGGTTGCGAGGAGGGTAGTGGTCATGTTTGTCTCGCCAGCTATCTGTCACGCTGCTCCTGGGTTCGTCGCCACTGTTCCATTGCCATGGCCATTGCTTCAGGCGCCGGCGATGACGTCATCGCCGCACGCCCTATTCTCTGAAGCTGGTCCGGATCTCCTGTGGCGTGAATCCTGCACCTATGTAAGTTCCTCATTCACTGTTTTCTGGGCCCAAGTATAGGTGTTGCTTTGCGTACTCCTGGGTGTTGTATTGCTGTTTACTGGACTATTATATTGTTGTTGAACTCTGCTTGTCTGACCTCTCTGCCTGCTTAACCCCTGTACTGCTGGATTGCTATACTGTTGCTGAACTCTGCCTGTCTGACCACTTTGCCTGCTTAACCTCTGAACTGCTGGATTTCTATACTGCTGCTGATCTATGCATGTCTGGCCACTCTGCCTGCTTAACCCCTGAACTGCTGGATCGCTATAATGTTGCTGAACTCTGCCTGTCTGACCACTCTGTCTGCTTAACCCCTGAACTGTTGGATTGCTATACTGTTACTGACTCCTGCCTGTTCCTGGTCCTACTATTGGTTTACCCCTGAACTGCTATGCTGCTGGATTGTATTCCTGTTACCGCCAATATGTACCCTGCCTACTGTGAGTACTGTTTACCTCATTTTACAAACTCTCTCTGCTCTTGGATATTTCATATTATTCCACTTGACACTGGGATAAGAAGACTACTGGCCAAGTTTGGTCTGATAGAGGAATATCCCACGAGCATTACGCTATCAGCTGTAGTTTCAGCTAGCGCACGGTTTGCACAGTGTAGGTACATTTGGAATAGGGACTCCCCCCCTGCAGTAAAATGCAGACGAGCTGCGATTTGGGCGGTGATATAACGCTCACATTGACTTCTATGGGAGAGACATTGCCCCTCGCCGACTTTGCTCAGCCCCCTGCCCTTTTTTTTTAATATTCCGAAAGACCGACGGACTAAGATTCTTATGAGGCAATCGAACCAGTTTCTGTCCGGTCTGTCGATGTTTTGAATATCGGAGCCTTCGAAACAAGGTATTCAAAGAGGTAAAAAGTATATTAATATAAACATGTTGGTTATGCAAAAATTGGGAATGGGTAATGAAGGGATTATCTGTCTTTTTAAACAATAAAAAATCTGTAGTAAACTGTCCCTTTAACATGCAATTATATAAATGATAGATGATACATGTGTTGATGTTTTTTGTTTCTTTTTACTTCTGTTTTTAAGTATTGTTTGCTTTCTTATGTAAAAAGGCAGGAACACTACATACTATATATATATATATATATATATATATATATATATATATATATATATATATATATATATATATATATATACTGTATATATTTAAAACAGCTAATATGGTGCACTCTCACAGAACTCAGGGACAAAGTACCAGGGTTTAATGTGTTGTATAAGTACAGTACTGTAAATGTGTTTTTACATAACTCTGAATAACTATCACTTAAGCATATGTGCACATTATGTAATGAATACATTTTACAAACAGTAAATACATGTGCTAAAACAATCCAAACGAAGAAAAATTGTGAACAAGCTATCTGTCACAGTGCTCTTTGTTCCAGCTGTCATAATAGATATATATTGACACTGTCCTGAGCAACAGTCACAGATAACAAAGGAAGTTATAAAAGATAGCAGATAAATAAAAAATCAATAGCCAAAGGACAGGTATGGTTAAAAAATAAAGTACATAAATTATATCACAAAAATATTAAGATAGAAAAAATATAGAAAAAATATTACTGAAAATAAAAAAGATAGATATATTTATAAATAGTGCACATGATCTAACTGCACATATACTACAAAAAAGTCATTAAAGATCTCTATATATTTACTATTTGGTTAATCTCTAAATGTTAATATGCAGACATATAAAATAATAATAATAATATATATATATATATATATATATATATATATACATTGTATCATGCATTTTTATTATATATATATATATATATATATATATATATATATATATATATATATATATATATATATATATATATATATATATATGTGTGTGTGTGTGTGTGCTGCAGTTTTGAAATTGTACAACATAAATTTTGTTTAAGTTGAAAGTATTTAAACAGACTTAAAACATAGGTATATTGGATAAAAACCTAGGTATATCAGAATTGTCATACATTTTTAACCTTGCATTTATCTAAGGTATATAAGGAATAACCATATTTTGTGTATTCTTACTATCTCTATTGGATGTATATTCCATGAATCAACCACACTTTTTGTAAAGAACTGACTTCTGTAAAGAAATGATTCCCCTCTCCCAACAGACACACGTACACACACAAACACACATATACACACTCACGCACACACACAAACACACATATAGACACACGCACACACACAAACACACATATACACACATGCACACACACACAAACACACATATACACACACGCACACACACAAACACATATATGCACACACACATACACACATATACACACGCACACACACACATACACACGCACACACACACAAGCTTGAAATCATGACCCCTTGTTCTAGAATAGTTTCTTTGAAAAATTCTTAGGGCAAAATGATTAAAAACTAATGGACAGAAATCACTCATATATTCTTTTAGTTCATTGGACATTAGCATTTTTCATTGTTACTAATAGATAGGTTCAATCATTGTCAATATCTATCTATAAAGAATGTAAACATATAATTAATACAACTTATTCAAAGTGTGAAATATATAAACATTATAAAATGTTTTACCTCTGGTCTTCAATGAAGTATCCTTTAAGCTTTGCTGAAATGAATTTCCCTCGGAGATTATCTGTGATTTGTAGCTTTTAATTATTTCTTTTTAATTGCACAGATAAACAGGATGGAAATTTGAAGCACCATCTGACATCCAGTTTAATTTTCCATTTACCAAATGATTTTGTTTTTTAGATTTCCTGATTTGATGTTTATTCTTTACAAATATCTTGGAGTTCTATTAGTGATGCTCTTCATTTGCTGTCCATAAATGTGTGGATAATGTACAGTCAAGTACTGCCTGATATGTTTTATATTGATTGTGGTAGTGCAGGATAATAGAGATGATCCTTACTTCAAGCCACTCCTTGTAGCATTCACATCTTGCAAGCAGTAAAATCCAGTTGGTGATCACAATATTTTTTGTTTCTAGATTATGCTATTATATATGGGCTACAACTGTTTGTTTCCCTTATCTGAATGTATTTAATTAGTTCCATATCTCTACCCACCTTGTTTGTATGTAGAATTTTACATGTAAAAGAAATGGAATGTTCTTTTCACTTACAACTCTTTATGTTTTGCCAATATTTTCTGCTTTTTGTGCAGGTGGAGAACATTATTAAAAACATAATTTGAGTGTTTCTATTGTTGGAACAGAGAAAGGAAGGTCCTTTTATGTACTTGATATATTTTTTTGAAACCAGACAAATACTAAGACAAGTATTACAATAAGAATCAAGAGATGACAAACTGATCTGCAAAATGAAAGTTATATATAAAAGATATGTTGGAGTAAATGCATTGTTATGGTTGTGTTGATATCACCACGTTTTGCTGGATGGTCCTGATTTGGGACTTCCCCTAGATTATATCCTTGTGACAATACAATGTACAATGTTACAGCTATATTGAGAGAGGTTCAGTGTTAGAAATTTATATCAAAATTTGTAACTTATTACAGATAAACCTTGTTTCAGCCAGCATGAAGGAAGGACAACCCTATCAATCAAAGATCTGTATACAAAATCTTATGTAGGGAAGCATTTTCAAAGGCATGACAATGCACATTACTCATTTTTCCTTTAAAGGGACAGTCTAGTCAAATTAAACTATCATGATTCAGATAGAGCATGCATTTTTAAACAACTTTCCAGTTACTTTTATCATCAAATTTGCTTTGCTCTCTTGATATCCTTTGTTGAAAGCTAAACCTAGGTAGGCTCATATTTTAATGTCTAAGGCCTTGAAGGCTGCCTCTTAGTGCATTTCAACAGTTTTTCACAGTTAGATAGCGCTAGTTCATGTGCGTCATACAGATAACATTGTGCTTACACCCGTGGAGTTACCTAGGAGTCAGCACTGATTGGTTAAATGCATGTCTGTCAAAAGAACTGAAATAAGGGGGCAGTCTTAATAGGCTTAGATACAAGATAATCACAGAGGTAAAAAGTATATTAATATAACCGTGTTGGTTATGCAAAACTGGGGAATTGGTAATAAAGTGATTATCTATCTGGAGTAGACTGTCCCTTTAAAGGAACTTGGAACCCACATATTTTCTTTCATGAATCAGACAGAGCATACGTTTTTAAAAAAAATCTTTCCAATTTACTTCTATTTTCAAATTTGCTTTGCTCTTTTGTTATCCTTTGTTGAAGGAGCATCAATGCATTACTGGGAGCGAGCTGAACACATCAATAATCCTATAATATAAAAGGCCAAGTGTGTTTGTCCGAAGCTGTCATGCTCAGTAGAGACAGCACAAGGACAAACACACCTGGCCTTACCTGACATGCTGTGCTGTTTGTGGTGAAAGTGGGTGTGGCCGGTGGGAACGTGGGTGTGGCCGTACGGGAACTTGGGCGTGGCCAGGGGGCATGGGCGTGTTCATGCATGGCCGGGCACGGTTGGCACGAGAGAGAGGGGAGAGAAATAGAAAGAGAGGGGGAGAGACAAAAAGAGATAGGAAAGAGCTAAAGAGAGGGGTAAGAGTAGAAGAGAGAGGAAAGTGCAGAAGAGAGGGGGGAGAGAGCAAAATAGAGTGGAAAGAGCAAAAGAGAGGGGAAATAGCAAAATAGAGGGAAGAGAGAGAAAAAGAGAGGGGGAGAGAGAGCAAAAGAGAGAGGGTAGAGAGAGCAATAGAGAGGGGGAGAGAGAGAAAAAGAGAGGGGGAGAGCGAGCAAAGAGAGGGGAGAAAGCAATACAGAGGGGGAGAGAGAGCGCTAAAGAGAGAGATGGAGAGAGAGAGCAAAAGAGAGGGGGAGAGAGGGGGAGAGAGAGAGCAAAAGAGAGGGATGGAGAGAAAGAGCAAAAGAGAGGGATGGAGAGAGAGAGCAAAAAAAGGGAGAGACAGAGCAAAAGAGAGGAGGGAGAGAGAGAGAGCACAAAAGAGAGGGATGGAGAGACAGCGCAAAAGAGAGTGGGGAGAGAGAGAGAGCGCAAAAGAGAGGGGTAGAGAGAGCACGCAAAAGAGGGGGAGGAGAGAGAGAGTGCAAAAGAGAGAGAGAACGCAAAAGAGAGGGGGGAGAGAGAGCATAAAAGAGAGGGGTTAGAGAGAGCACAAAAGAGAGGGGGAGAGAGAGAGCAAAAGAGAGGGGGGAGAGAAAGCAAAAGAGAGAGGGAGCAAAAGAGAGGGGGAGAGAGAGAGCAAAAGAGAGGTGGAGCGAGAGAGAGCACAAAAGAGAATGGGAGAGAGCGCAAAAGAGAGGGGGGAGAGAGAGAGCAAAAGAGAGGTGGAGCGAGAGAGAGCACAAAAGAGAATGGGAGAGAGCGCACAAGAGAGGGGAGAGAGCACAAAAGAGAGGGAGAGAGAGAGCAAAAGATAGGGGGAGAGAGAGAGCAAAAGAGAGGGGGGAGAGAGAGAGCAAAAGAGAGGGGGAGCGAGAGAGCGCAAAAGAGAGGGGGAGAGAGCGCAAAAGAGAGGGGGAGAGAGCACAAAAGAGAGGGGAGAGAGAGAGAGCAAGGGGTGGGACCGCTGTACTGCAAAAAATGGCCCGTGTGAACGGGCTTTAGGACTAGTTTATAATAATCCAATAAATGAAGACATTTCTGTGTAGCCAGCAGCTAGCTCCCAACTGCTGAGCATACCTAGGTATTAATTTCAATAAAGGATACCAAGAGAACTAAGCAAATTAGATAATAGACGTAAATTGGAAAGGTTTTTAAAATTGTATGGCATATCTGAAGCATGAAGGAAACATTTGGACTTTTGAGTCCCTTTAAGGCTACTGAGCACACTATCAAAATCCAAGATGGGGTGGATGGAGCAGCTTTCCCTGAGTATAGAAAACCTTATTAAACCTGAGAATCTTTAGAAATAAAAGTTGACAGTTATGTGATTCTTTCTATTAATTGGTAAATTATTGAAATATTGAAGAAAGGTAACTTATTCAAGGAGATTATATGAAAATGAATATTTAATGTGTAAGAAAATAAAAAAGCATGTCCCAATGATTTCATATCCAGTCTACTAAATATATTGTTCACAAACTCCGTTCACAAACCGCACAAATGTATATTGATAAATGATAATACGTAAAATGCGTAGAGAAATTCTAAATGAAAGTTGAAATATGAGATAGCTATTGTAAGAAAAGTACAAAATCTTGGTCAAATTATTTTATTAAACTTTTAAAATATGTATACACAAGGGAAGCATGATACATGAATAAACATTTAATTTTATTAACAGGCTGTCTTATAGTTAGTTCATTCAAGTAACATAAACACTGGAGACCTTGAAGACAGTAAACAAGGATATCTTCAAAGCATATAGTCAGCTACTACATTCTTAACAAAAAAAGAAATATGTTATCTTAAAGTGTTTAAAGTGAAGGTCAACTTTGATGAATGAAAGCCCGGTTTTTAAAAATACTATTAAAAAGAAGGGCACTTTCATTCATCAAAGTTTATAAAGCAGCCATTTTGTTTAAAAACGTACCTCTCTCCTCTTCACAGTCGGAAACACAGCTTCCCCCGCCTGCAAATCCTCTCTTTATACATCAGCAATGACGAATCTGACTTCCTCCAATAACAGCTTCCCCCCAAGAACAAACATTGCCTGAGGCCATGCCGTGATTGGAGGAAGCTGGATTCTTCATAGCTGACGTATGAAGAGAGGTTTTGCGTGCGGGAGAAGCTGCTCTGGTTGTGAAGAGGAGAGAGGTAAGTTTTTAAACAAAACGGCTGCTTTGTAAACTTTTATGAATGAAAGTGCCCCTGTTTTTAATAGTATTTAAAAAAATGGGCTTTCATTCATCAAAGTTGACCTTCACTTTAAATACAAATGTTTCCCTTTACTTTACAGTATTGATTTATAAAAATGTGTACAATGTTATGTGTATGTATTCACTAAAAGTAGAAGATTATGCATTATTACTGCAGACATAACTGATTATGAATTGATCACCAATTCTCTGATTTATTTGAAACTGTCAAAGTAGCAGTAGATGAAATAATTATTTTGTGATTATTTATTTCACCCACTCATTTTCCTATTAGCAATCTGAGTGGCCAATGCCATTCCTTTCAAACATGAAGGTGGCATTATACATCTTGTGCACATATTAGTAAGGACATTGTAGACTTGCACTAGCAGTTGCTATAAGCATTAGGTTGAAAATAGACCAGGGGAGGTGTTTATTAGTATTATGACTAAGCTAGAAGTAAGCCATTTAAATAAACCATGCTGTAATGATGATAGGTTCTAGCATGACAGTGACACATAGTTCCTTCACCTCCTCCCAAATATATCACTAGAGCTCAATTTTAAATTAAATTAAAGGAAAATAAAGGATCAGTAAAAAAATGCCAAAATTAGAGTGTTAGAGCATTTTCACATTGTACTTGTGTTCAGCTGTGGACCATTAGTGCATTTTCAGAGATGATTTTAACTATGTTTAATTATTTTGCTGGGGCTAAACTTATAGTTCTATGCAATAGATAGTGAAATAATAAAGTGAATGTCCCTTTAAGATTTCGAAAAATATGGCATTAAATATTGAATTACTCACATTCAAGACATCACATAACACCAAAATTAGTTTTTATTTACTTTACAAATAACATAAAAAGTATTGCCATTCTATGGAGGGTTCTTTAATTTTAGGTTTAGGACAATGTAACAGGTTCAAACAGATCTAAACCCCCAAAGTTTTTTGTTTATTTTTGTTAGTAATACAATTAGAAACGTGATTAAAAGCATATTAAATAAATTCCTATGTTATTTTTTAACTACAAATGTGATTATATTTATAATCTAATTTTGTTTTAAGGAGTTATGATTTGCACAAGTGTGAGTATAATGCAATGTGGCCCCCAGTCAATCCCATCATTACTGACCGGCCCCTACTTGGACAGTAGTGATTTAGAGCTGGCTACGAATGAGCATCTGCTGAATTACTTGATTTATCAAGCACCCCTTCCTCCTCCACATGAAACACATGCTATTATGAATTGAGCTAAGCAATCTTTGGTTTTTTTGTCTCCCGACCAGGAAGTAGATATAAGGATTGATACTACTACTGAAGACTGTGCAGAAAATGCTGGCATAAAAGAACCCTCTTGAGTGGAAACCGATTGGCAAATGTTTCAGATAAAACATTAGCCACATAAACTTGACAGGAATGGTGGCTATGAGGAATACAAACACAGTAATCAAAATGATAATGTAGAGCTTGGGCGGACGGCAATTTTTTGACATTTTTCGGACTTTGATAAGTAAAATGCAGCTAGATAGGAGCATCAATGGCAGAGAAATGCAAACATATAAGATAAAGCTCATGGTTTGAACTCCTATGCATTTTGCTGGTCCAACTGGGAAAATTTCTGGGGAGCAGATAAGATTTTCAAGTAAACTGACAAACGTTGCAAGAAGCCAGAGAGTTAAGCAAACAAATTCTGATTGGTACTTTGGGCGGCGACAATGATACCAGATTGGATACAATACAGACAGACATCTCTCTATGCTTATTGCTAGCAAAAAGAGCATACCGGCCTGGTAAGCACAATCATAGAATATCTCTAAACAAATAATAATTTCATCCTCACCAGAAAACTCTGGACGAAAACCAACAAAATGATTTATATGGAGTAATGAAAGAATTGCATTAAATAGGAGGTACATGAAATCAGCAATATTGAGATTGACTATATAAACTATGCATTTGTTCTTTGGAATTCTGAAACAAAGGAACCAGAAAGTGATTCCATTTCCCAACATTCCAATGACACAGAGCAGAAAAATACAACAGGCAACAACCGTAAAATGTATGTAAGAGAAATCTTCCATCCCATCATCTTTTGTTTCATTGAAGGGTGGTGGTTCAGGGTTTTGAATAGCCATGGTGTAACAGGATATAATCTTGTATCACTGGATTATCTTCTCATCTATATAAGCCAGATCTAAAATAAGGAAATAAATTGTAAAACAGAATACAAAACAGAAAGAAATACCAACTTTTAACAGGCAGCAGCTAAAATATTAGAATGTTGACTCAAAAGGACAGTCTAGTCAAATTTAAACTTTCATGATTCCAATATGGCATGTAATTTTAAACAACTTTCCAATTTACTTTTATGATCAAATTTGCATTGCTCTCTATTCTTTGTGGAAAGCTTAATTGAGGAAGGCTCATATGCTAATACTAAGACATTGAACTGTCTCTTATCTCAGTGCATTTTGACAGTTTTTCACAGTTAGACATTACTAGTTCATGTGTGTCATATAAATAACATTGTGCTCACTCCAGTGGAGTTATTTATGAATCAGCACTGATTCGCTAAAATGCATGTCTGTCAAAAGAACTGAGATAAGGGGCAGTCTGCAGAGGGTTAGAAACAAGGTAATCACAGTAAAAAGCATACTAATATAACAGTATTACTTATACAAAACTGGGGAATGGGTAATATCTATTATCTATCTTTTTTAACAATAACAAGTCCCTTTAACATTTTTTAGGAATAGACAATGATTATTGGTGGAAACTGAAATATACCTGTATATTTAAAGAAATATATTTTAATATCTGCATTGCTTTTTAGCTAATTAATCAGATTAACCAAATAAGAGGACGAACAGTGGAGATAGTCATTCATACTTAGCCGCAAGAGGCTGAAGAAAAAGTTTTTTCAATTAAAATTCAGACAAGAAGAGCTATATGGATATTTTTATTTTTTATTTTATGTTAGCTATTGGGGGATTTTGTATTGGAGGGACATGGATTGTATTTGTTGGCTTTTAATAGATATTGATAGGAGATTGTATTGTGGTTTATGAAATGTAAGTGGAGTTAATGTGAGGGGTGATAAGAGGTAAAACATGTAGGGGTGGCCGGATCAGCCATTGAGTTTAATAGTGTTCAGGTGTTTTTGACCTACATTAATTTATATGCTGGGGCATACACCAGAATCTGCTAAAGAAATACCAATTTTCAGTACAAGCATACACCAACATTCTAATTCTGCTAGAATGTGAGAAAACAATGCAATAGAGAAAATATCATCATGGATTAGCAAAAGTGTGGTGGTTTATAATTTATATTAAACTGCCCTTAAACTGAAAGATGGATTCCCTTATTATAGACTTATGGTGGTAAGTTTTAAATCAAATTATTGGATATGAGAGCCAAATCGCTAAGAGAAAAATATTAGGAGTTGGAAAGAAAGTGAGAACTAAATAAATTTATAGCAATCTTGAAGTTCATTTTTGCTCACCCCCCACATATATGGTTATTTAGCAGATGTGCACAATTCTAAATTATCTTTTTGAGTTTGCAAATCTTTATTCATACTTGGTTTACAATAAACTAAAGCAGTTATATAATATATTCAAACATGAATGTTAGTCTTAAACATAATAAAGTAGTAACAATTGTGATCTAGGAAAAGTACCAACAAGTAAAGTCCTAAATAGCAGCATATATAGTAAGATGCAGACATGAGTAGACAATAAATATGCACAAAGATTGTATACGCTTTACTGTGTCTTACCTCAGTGGTTTACATTTTCTGCTCTCTACAAATTAGCTCAGATTGTTGCCGGATGCTTTTTTTTCAGTCCCTTTACCTCCTTATAATTAATGTAAAGATGAAGCACAGAATTATATATTTTTTCATTCTGATCTCAGTATATGCGTTTTACTAGCATTTAAACCTTTAGCTTTATTACCTATGTTTGATGGAAAGATCCAGGTTACAATCATCGAAGAAATGTAGAAGTATTGTGACACTGAGATTTACCTTTAGCTTTATACATTGTAATCAGCAATGTCTTTTTGCAAATTGCACCTGTGTATTGTTCTTGGATGAAACTTGCCATTGCCTGAAACCTAATATATGGTTTTGTCTAAAGTAGTTCATAATAGTTGTCTGACATTGTTCACAATATATGTTCATGGGGGAAAAAAAACTGGTTCTTCTTTCAAGTTACAAGAATTTCTCCAACTAGGGAAAAAAAGACGTCATGCTATCTTTTTTAACCAAGACTTTGCCAGGCACACAAGGTACACTTCTACTGTAATATTACGTTATTTGTATGTCACTTTTTCAAACATGTTTATATTAGTTATGCTACAAAATGCAAATTTAAATTGATTATATTATTCTATATACAGTCTTGGATTGCAATTACTGAATGACCTTCACAATTTATCATTTAGTTTTATTAATCCAGTGCTGTTTTTTAACACCATTCAATATGATATTGATAATGAGCTATTATTATAAAAAAATACAAATGATAGTACATAAGTAAAGTTTTTAGTTTATTTTTTTGTAAATATTTTTGAAAAAAAAGCAAAACAAAAATTTTCTTTTCGTATTTTTGTTCTAACTCAGACTGAAAATAGTCAGTTTGAAAAGTATGCTTTCAACCCTTCATCTGTCACTACGTTGCCTAATTATAGGCCCAGGACCACAAGGTGTCTCTAACTGATTTTTTTACGTGCACACCAATTTTCCTAGTTTATAAACCATAATGATATTAGAGCAACTGTAAAGTCCCAATTAAACTTTTTGGAGTCAGATGAAATTATAAACAACTTTCCATTTGCTTCTATTATCAATTTTAGATTTGTTTTCTCTTGGTATCCTTTGTTGAAAAGCATACCTAGGTAGGTTCAGGAACAGCAGTGAATATCTGTGAGAAATCTGGTGATTGGCGGCTGGACATATATATGCCTATTGTTACTGGCTCACCCAATTTGTTCATCTACAGTAGCTCCCCGTAGTACACTAATGCTCCTGAATCTACATAGGTTTAATTATTTATAAAGGATACCAAGAGAACAAAGCAAATTTGATAAAATAGGTTAATACATTTCTGAAAAGTTCATGCTGTATCTGACTCATAAAGGTTTATTTTTTACTTTACTGTACCTGCAAGCAACAAATTCTATTGTATTGTATGACACTTCATATTCCTTAAATGAAGCACATTGTTGCCTAGTTTTAGAATAAACCAGTACCTGACCCACTGGCCATTCTTAGCTTTTATCTGATCAAACCTCCCATAATTAACCCATGTCATGTATGTATATTGTGGTATAATATGTCCCTTTAGGGGGTGCTATCAATGCCAAACTGTCTATCTGATACCTAGTTCCGCCTACAAGGTATAACCTCCTCTGTGATCCTCATTTACTTAAGTCCTGAGTCTGATTCTGGCCGGAGCACACACCCTTCACACTTGGATCCTGGAACAGCTGCTGATGTGACCTGCTGGCCACTGGGATATACATAATTCTTATGTTTGGGTCTCTTCTACCAGACATGACAGTTGTTGACACTTGAGTATAATATGTGTATATACACCTGTATATATTTATTTATCCAAATATATCTTTTTTGGTTCCTAATAAACCCTTTACAAAAATGGATGGACCTTTCAGTGTTTTACTATAGAGTTATGGTTTAGTGGTTTAACCATAAAATTATATTTAATTTTAGAAATACATCAGATTTAGAATCCATATATATCTTTCATGTTTACCAAATATACAAACATAGCATGGATGGTATGATGGTCCTGCTCATCATATTTGCTTATGTAAGAACACTGTCTCAACTGCCTATACCGGATTAGTTAGTTGTAAACTCATATGCATATTACCAGTTACATGAATGCTGGTTGTTTTGGACTTTATTTGATCTCTTGTTATTCATTTACTGACCTCTGTCAGTTGTCTGGACCAGACCTCTACCAGATCTCAACTTCAGATTCATCTTGTGTCACTAGTATATGTCTTGCCTCTGGTCTTGCATCATTTTGTTACTGTGTAGGCACAGTCTTAGCCCTCGTGTCTGTTCATTGACTCAATTAAACTGTCTTCTAAACTTCTCTGCTCCATATTTGCAACCTGTAGATGATTCTCTGAACTAAATTGTGATAGGATCCTATCCATACAGTAAATCTTATGAAGCTGTATAACTGCTCCTTCTGGTTGCCCGTTTTCAGCCTCCAGCATAACCATTCCTGACATTAACTTAGCATCTGAGAAGCTACTAACAAACCATATGGAAGTTGCTGCAAGAATAAACATACATATCAATTGAACATGAGCTAAAACAAGTTTGTTATAAGGCAATATATATATTACAATCTCATGATCCCAGATTAACTAAATGGTACCATTGTGATCTACAGTGTTCAGTCTCCTTTTGCAGCTATGTACTTTTCAGAGCGCCAAACACTTAAAGGGACAGTCTAGTACAAATTAAACTTTCATGATTTCAATAGGGCATGCGATTTTTCCAATTTACTTTTATTATCAAATTTGCCTTGCTCTCTTGGTATTCTTTGTGGAAAGCTAAACCTAGGTAGGCTCATTTGCTAATTTCTAAGCCGTTGAACTGCATATAGATAACATTGTACTTAATCCCATGGAGTTATTTAAGAGTCAGCATTGATTGGCTAAAATGCATGTCTGTCAAAAGAACTGAGATAAGGGGGTAGTCTACAGAGGCTTAGAAATAAGGTAATCACAGAGGTAAAAAGTGTATTAATATAACAGTAATGGTTATGCAAAAATGGGGAATGGGTAATAAAAGGAATATCTATCTTTTTAATCAATTAACATTCTGGAGTACACTGTCCCTTTAACTGAGCAGTACAATACATCACAGTTCTCAGATCTGAGTTGAAAGCTTTTAGCAAATAGAATTATAAACAACAGTCATGTTCTGGCAATTAAAAGAATTGTGAATATTAGAACATAGCAGTGCATATGAGTACTGGAAAAAGAAAGCAGGTATATTTATCAAATAAAATAATAAATGGAATGTTTAAATTATGCAAAGAATAAAAATAAGTTTCATTGTTCACAGTTGCTATATTACACAATAAAAAAATGAAATATACAACTAACAATAGACTCTCCTACTTTCTAAACTATTATCCTGAGCTAGTAAGCATTTTTTCTTTGTTTGTGAAAATCATTAAACTAAACTAACATGCAGCTTCAACCCCTGCACTAAACAGAATCCGGCAGTGGCGTATTTAGGTTTTGTGCTGCCCTAGGCACTCACAATTCTGCTCCCCCTCCCCACCACCCTCCAGTTTTTTTGCCTTTTTTTAGCAATAATATTTTTAGTGAGGGTGTTTTGTGACTTTTTTTAAAATTCTGCTTCCAAAGTAAATGTTTATGCTCAAGTGCGCGTGTGTGTAAATGGTGAGTGTGTGTTTATGGTGTGTGTGTGTAGTGCAGTGTGTGTATGTGTTTGTGTAGTGTGTGTGTGTATTGAGACGCAAAAAGTGCTGCCCCCTCATAATTTGCCCCCCTAGGCAAGTGCCTTTTTTTGTCTAGGCCAAAATACACCCCTGGAATCCTGTAAATACTATTTGGCACAATGGAAATTCATAGTGTAACATGACATGGATGTAGTAAAAGTGACAGAGAATAAAAGGGCTGATTGCAAATTTTATGAGACCAGATAGCACTATGCTAAAGGGCCATAATACCCAAATGTTTAAACACTTGAAAGTGATGCAGCATAGCTGTAAAAAGCTGATTAACCCCTTAGTGACCAGACCACTTTTCAATTTGTTGACCATCTGGGACCAAGGCTATTTTTGCATTTCTGCGATGTTTGTATTTAACTGTAATTTTCCTCTTACTCATTTACTGTACCCACACATATTATATACTGTTTTTCTCACCATTAAATGGACTTTCTAAAGATATGATTATTTTCATCATATCTTATAATTTACTATAAAAAAAAATATAAAATATGAGGAAAAAATGAAAAAAAATGCACTTTTTTCAACTTTGAGCCCCAAAATCTCTTACACATCTACAACCACCATAAAATACCAATGCTAAACAGTTTCTAAATTTTGTCCTGAGTTTATAAATACCCAATGTTTACATGTTCTTTGCTTTTTTTGCAAGTTACAGGGCAATAAGTACAAGTAGCACTTTGCTATTTCAAAACCATGTTTTTTCAAAATTGGCGATAGTTACATTGTAACACCAATATCTGTCATGAATCCCTGAATAACCCTTCAAATGTATATATTTTTTAAAAGAAGACAACCTAAGGTATTAAACTTGGGGTATTTTGACTTTTTTCATGCAACCATTTTACCACCAATCTATGCCAAAGTTTGGGGGGGAAAAAAAAATAATTTGATTTTTTTACAAAATAGCAATTTAAGAATACATTTACTGATAATATTAAGGGTTACTGCCAAATAACACCCTCATATGTCTTCAGCAGCATCTCCTGGGTACAGTGATACCACCCATGTATAGGTGTGTCGGGTTCTCGGGGGGCTAAAAGCTCTTATTTTTAGGGAGCGCATTCCAGTTTTTCAACTTGGAATTTTCACATCGGTCATCATGCACCCATGTCCTATTTGGGACATTTCTGAAGCTGGTCAATGGAATTTACCCCCATCAAACCATATATTTTTGAAAAGTAGACACCCTAGGGTATTTCAAATGCTTGTATTTTAACACTTTCCATGCACTAATTCAACCACCAGTCTTTGTCAAACTTTTGGGTAGTCATTATTTTGTGTTATTTTTCACACACATTGTATTTTAGGCATGGATTCTCAGTTCCTGTTATGTGTTACTACCAAAAAAAACCTCAATATGTGTTCAACAACATCTCCTGAGTACAGTGATACCACCCATGTATAGGTGTGTCGGGTTCTCTGGGGGCTAAAAGGCCTTAATTTTAGGAAGCGCATTCCAGTTTTTCAACTTGGAATTTTCACATCGGTCATCATGCACCCATGTCCTATTTGGGACATTTCTGAAGCTGGTCAATGGAATTTACCCCCATCAAACCATATATTTTTGAAAAGTAGACACCCTAGGGTATTTCAAATGCTGGTATTTTAACACTTTCCATGCACTAATTCAACCACCAGTCTTTGTCAAACTTTTGGGTAGTCATTTTTTTGTGTTATTTTTCACACACATTGTATTTTAGGCATGGATTCTCAGTTCCTGTTATGTGTTACTGCCAAAAAGCACCTCAATATGTGTTCAACAACATCTCCTGAGTACAGTGATACCACCTATGTATAGGTGTGTTGGGTTCTCTGGGGGCTAGAAGGCCTTATTTTTAGGAAGCGCATTCCAGTTTTTCAACTTGGAATTTTCACATCGGTCATCATGCACCCATGTCCTATTTGGGACATTTCTGAAGCTGGTCAATGGAATTTACCCCCATCAAACCATATATTTTTGAAAAGTAGACACCCTAGGGTATTTCAAATGCTTGTATTTTAACACTTTCCATGCACTAATTCAACCACCAGTCTTTGTCAAACTTTTGGGTAGTCATTATTTTGTGTTATTTTTCACACACATTGTACTTTAGGCATGGATTCTCAGTTCCTGTTATGTGTTACTACCAAAAAAAACCTCAATATGTGTTCAACAACATCTCCTGAGTACAGTGATACCACCCATGTATAGGTGTGTCGGGTTCTCTGGGGGCTAAAAGGCCTTAATTTTAGGAAGCGCATTCCAGTTTTTCAACTTGGAATTTTCACATCGGTCATCATGCACCCATGTCCTATTTGGGACATTTCTGAAGCTGGTCAATGGAATTTACCCCCATCAAACCATATATTTTTGAAAAGTAGACACCCTAGGGTATTTCAAATGCTTGTATTTTAACACTTTCCATGCACTAATTCAACCACCAGTCTTTGTCAAACTTTTGGGTAGTCATTATTTTGTGTTATTTTTCACACACATTGTATTTTAGGCATGGATTCTCAGTTCCTGTTATGTGTTACTGCCGAAAAAACCCTCAATATGTGTTCAACAACATCTCCTGAGTACAGTGATACCACCCATGTATAGGTGTGTCGGGTTCTCTGGGGGCTAAAAGGCCTTAATTTTAGGAAGCGCATTCCAGTTTTTCAACTTGGAATTTTCACATCGGTCATCATGCACCCATGTCCTATTTGGGACATTTCTGAAGCTGGTCAATGGAATTTACCCCCATCAAACCATATATTTTTGAAAAGTAGACACCCTAGGGTATTTCAAATGCTTGTATTTTAACACTTTCCATGCACTAATTCAACCACCAGTCTTTGTCAAACTTTTGGGTAGTCATTATTTTGTGTTATTTTTCACACACATTGTACTTTAGGCATGGATTCTCAGTTCCTGTTATGTGTTACTGCCAAAAAAAACCTCAATATGTGTTCAACAACATCTCCTGAGTACAGTGATACCACCCATGTATAGGTGTGTCGGGTTCTCTGGGGGCTAAAAGGCCTTAATTTTAGGAAGCGCATTCCAGTTTTTCAACTTGGAATTTTCACATCGGTCATCATGCACCCATGTCCTATTTGGGACATTTCTGAAGCTGGTCAATGGAATTTACCCCCATCAAACCATATATTTTTGAAAAGTAGACACCCTAGGGTATTTCAAATGCTTGTATTTTAACACTTTCCATGCACTAATTCAACCACCAGTCTTTGTCAAACTTTTGGGTAGTCATTTTTTTGTGTTATTTTTCACACACATTGTACTTTAGGCATGGATTCTCAGTTCCTGTTATGTGTTACTGCCAAAAAACACCTCAATATGTGTTCAACAACATCTCCTGAGTACAGTGATACCACCCATGTATAGGTGTGTTGGGTTCTCTGGGGGCTAGAAGGCCTTATTTTTAGGAAGCGCATTCCAGTTTTTCAACTTGGAATTTTCACATCGGTCATCATGCACCCATGTCCTATTTGGGACATTTCTGAAGCCGGTCAATGAAATTTACCCCCATAAAACCATATATTTTTGAGAAGTAGACCCCCTAGGGTATTTGAAATGCTGGTATTTTCACACTTTCCATGAACTTATTTAACCACCAGTCTTTGTCAAACTTTTGGGTAGTCATTTTTTTGTGTTATTTTTCACACACATTGTACTTTAGGCATGGATTCTCAGTTCCTGTTATGTGTTTACTGCCAAAAAACACCTCAATATGTGTTCAACAACATCTCCTGAGTACAGTGATACCACCCATGTATAGGTGTGTTGGGTTCTCTGGGGGCTAGAAGGCCTTATTTTTAGGAAGCGCATTCCAGTTTTTCAACTTGGAATTTTCACATCGGTCATCATGCACCCATGTCCTATTTGGGACATTTCTGAAGCCGGTCAATGAAATTTACCCCCATAAAACCATATATTTTTGAGAAGTAGACACCCTAGGGTATTTGAAATGCTGGTATTTTCACACTTTCCATGAACTTATTTAAAGGGACAGTTTACTCAAAAATTTTCTCCCCTTTAATTTGTTCCCAATGATCCACTTTACCTGCTGGAGTGTATTAAATTGTTTACAAGTAGCTCCTTTACCCTTATATTGGCATTTGAAATTGTTAATTTAGCATGTGGTATCCACACCTATTCTGAAAGTTTGTGGCCGCGCGTACCAGCTATAGATAAGCTTTGTAAACACAGCCAGCAGAAGAAATTACACTCCCAGTGTGATAAAGCAGAGATAAGGTAATAAAATGTTGATTTTCCATTGTTCTTTCAAAGTATTGGTGATTGTTTTAAGGACAGATATAAGATAAAGAAGCAGGTATATGTGCACAATGTGATACAGTAATGAGATCTGATTATACCTACAAGCTCAATCCATTTTAGTAGGTTGTGGCTTCAAAACACAAAATCAGAGCTTTAATATACAGAAATAAAACTTAAAAAGCTAATTTTCATACATTTTTTACTCTGCAGTTGGTATAAAAAGCAATTGTAAACACATTAAGGGAAAAACTATTTTACAGTATACTGTCCCTTTAACCACCAGTCTTTGTCAAACTTTTGGGTAGTCATTTTTTTGTGTGATACCACCCATGTATAGGTGTGTTGGGTTCTCTGGGGGCTAGAAGGCCTTATTTTTAGGAAGCGCATTCCATTTTTTACACTTCCCATTTTCACATCCCATGCACCCATGTTCTATTTAAGACATTTCTGAAGCCGGCCAATGTAATTTACCCCCATAAAACCATATATTTTTGAAAAGTAGACATCCTAGGGTATTTCAAATGCAGGTGTTTTAACACTTTCCATACACTAATTCAACCACTAGTCTTTGTCAAACTATTGGGCATTCATTTCTTTGTGTTATTTTTCACATACATTGTACTTTAGACATGGATTCACAGCTCCTGTTATGTGTTACTACCAAAGAAGACACCAATATGTGGTCACCAACATCTCCTGAGTTCAGTGATACCACCTATGCATAGGTTTGGTGGCTTGTTTGGGCGGTGCAATGCCAAATGTCTGACATGTGTTTGTGATTTTTTTTCACATTTAACATATTTTCTTTGCCTATCGTCTTTTTTTGGGGGTCTTTTAACATACCCCAATTTATTTGTTTTCCATAAATGTGATTATATTTAAACATTGACCCCCCAAGGTATTATACATGGAGTGGTTTGATGACTTTGATGCAACCGTTTTAGCCCAAAAAATTGGAGAAAGTATATGGTGGTAATTTTTCAATTTTCATTGTTACAGACACATTGCTTTTTTACTATGATTTAGGAGAGACTGTTGTAAGTTATTGCAAAAGAATACTTCAGGTTGCAAAAGAATACTTCAGGTTGTTTTCTGCAAGGCACCCTGAGTACACCTATGCCCCCCATGCATAGGTTTGCCAGGATTTTGGGAAGGTTATGTTACAATTTTATGACTTGTGATTTTAGTTATTAAAAATGAGAGTATTTCTTCTGATAGGCCTATCTTTAGTTTGGGGCCTATCACATACCCCACTTTTATTTATTGCATTCAAAGTGTATATTTTTTAAATGTTGACACCCCAAGGTATTGTATATGGTGTGCTTTGATGCCTTTGAAGCAACCGTTTTAGCTCAAAAAATTGGAGAAAGTATATGGTGGTAATTTTTCAATTTTCATTTTTACAGACACATTGCTTTTTTACTATGATTTAGGAGAGACTGTTGTAAGTTATTGCAAAAGAATACTTCAGGTTGTTTTCTGCAAGGCACCCTGAGTACACCTATGCCCCCCATGCATAGGTTTGCCAGGATTTTGGGAAGGTTATGTTACATGATTTTAGTTATTAAAAATGAGAGTATTTCTTCTGATAGGCCTATCTTTAGTTTGGGGCCTATCACATACCCCACTTTTATTTATTGCATTCAAAGTGTATATTTTTTAAATGTTGACACCCCAAGGTATTGTATATGGTGTGCTTTGATGCCTTTGAAGCAACCGTTTTAGCCCAAAAAATTGGAGAAAGTATATGGTGGTAATTTTTCAATTTTCATTTTTACAGACACATTGCTTTTTGACTATGATTTAGGAGAGATTGTTGTAATTTATTGCAAAAGAATACTTCAGGTTGTTTTCTGCAAGGCACCCTGAGTACACCTATGCCCCCCATGCATAGGTTTGCCAGGATTTTGGGAAGGTTATGTTACAATTTTATGACTTGTGATTTTAGTTATTAAAAATGAGAGTATTTCTTCTGATAGGCCTATCTTTAGTTTGGGGCCTATCACATACCCCACTTTTATTTATTGCATTCAAAGTGTATATTTTTTAAATGTTGACACCCCAAGGTATTGTATATGGTGTGCTTTGATGCCTTTGAAGCAACCGTTTTAGCCCAAAAAATTGGAGAAAGTGTATGGTGGTAATTTTTCAATTTTCATTTTTACAGACACATTGCTTTTTGACTATAATTTAGGAGAGACTGTTGTAAGTTATTACAAAAACATACTTCAGGTTGTTTTCTGCAAGGCACCCTGAGAACACCTATGTCCCCCATGCATAGGTTTGACAGGGGTTTTGGTTAAAAAAAAAACAGGCCCAATTTTAGAAAAAAATAGAGTAGTGAAATGTAAAAATCTGGCACAGTAAAAGTAAAAAAACCAAAAAAACATCTAACTGTAAACATAACCAAAAAAAAAATATATATATGTAACAGCAAATGTATTTATTTTTTTAAAAATTGACCATTGTATGGTACCGCTTGAAGCAGTCCCCAATGCAGAGTGCAGGCTGTCCAGGGCAATCAGGACAGTAATATATGGTGTCCCTTCTCTTCCCCCTCTTGGTACAGACTCTGCATTTTTTTTGTGGTTTCTGCTTTGTGGCAGTAGGGGGGATTTTAAAAATAAAATGGGTAGCCCCAACTCTGCTCTCTCCCATCACCGCCCGGGGAGCAGGTGCATCATGGTACAAAATCCCCGTAATAATCTGGAGCTGAAACTGTAAAAAAGTCTTTTTAACTCTGGGGTTTGCTTTTTTGAACAACAAAAAAGCGTTGTGGGTTGCAATCTGCATTAGGTAAATTGCAACCTTTTTGTACCAGGCCCTTGTCTTCCGCATAATTAGGTAGGGCTGCAGCAGCTGATCAGCCAGATCAACCCCACCCATATGCCGGTTATAAGACTTGATGCACACTGGCTTCCTTATGATCTCAGCTCTGCCACGTACAGAAACCGCCACCGTCCTCTCTGTGTGGATGGTGGTAAGAAGGTATACATCCTTCTTGTCTCTGTACTTCAGTGCCAACAGCTCCTCTTGGCGCAGAGCTGAGGTCTCCCCCCTTCGTAGCCGGGTGCGTACAAGCTGTCCTGGGAAACCTGCGCGGTTCTTTTTAATTGTACCGCAAGCTACTGTATCAAAGCAATACAGTAGCTTGAACAAAAGGACACTTGTATAAAAATTGTCTAAGTACAAGTGATACCCTTTGTTCATTAGGGGTAATATCAGGTCCCAGACAATCTTGCCAGTGGTTCCCATATGTTCTGGGCAACCTGGAGGGTCAAGGTGGCTATCCTTTCCCTCATACACCCGGAAGGCCTGAGTATACCCAGTCTCGCTGTCACAGAGCTTATACACCTTTACCCCATATCTGGAGCGTTTGGAAGGAATATACTGCTTGAATCCCAGCCTTCCCTTATACTTCATTAGGGATTCATCAACGCATATATTCCTTCCAGGTGTATAAGCCTCTGCAAACCTGGCAGAAAAGTGGGTTATCAGGGGGCGGATTTTATACAGCCTGTCAAATTGGGGATGCTCCCTAGGGGGGCACAGGCTGTTGTCGCTGAAGTGCATGAAATGCAGAATCATTTCATACCTCTTCCTCGACATAGTCTGGGAGAAAATGGGGGTAGAGCAGATGGGGCTAGTACTCCAGTAGGAGCGAATGGAGGGTTTCTTTATGATGCCCATCAGCATAGTCAATGCCCAGAATTTTTTGAATTCTGGCACATTGATGGGGGCCCATTGCTGCTTTGCCAAATATGTTCCAGGCTTTGCAGCACGGAACTGATGGGCATATAAATTAGTTTGGGCGACAATGTTCCCCAATATATCATCGCCCAGAAACACTTCCAGAAACTGCTGGGGGCTAAAACCTGCCACATCTATATTTATGCCAGCATTTGCTGTGAAGGGTGGGATATCTGGCCTCTGGAGATGAGGCGTTACCCACTCTTCAGCAGCAATGGCAGCAACACGCCTCCTTCTGGCAGGGGGGCTAGCAGGGGGGCTGGCAGGTGGGCTGGCAGGGGGGCTAGCAGCCACAGATACATCACTATCAGTTGAGACTGCATCTAGTGATGTATCTGAGCACATGGCAGGGTCAAAATTGGGGTCTGAGTCAGAAATAGAGGCATCTGACTCTGACGCAAGGATGGCATACGCCTCCTCAGCACTATATCTTTTCTGTGACATTTTTGTATCACAGAAAACAATTACTAAAAAAAATTAAATTAACTAAATGAATTAACTAAATTAACTAGCAAAAAAGTACAGCTATGCTACTGCCAGTGATTTATAGCGATCACTGGCAAGCTAGAGGTTAATGGCTCTGAAAATTAAATTAAATTAACTAAATGTTTCTGAAAAGAGCCTTTGGGTTTTTAAAAAATTACAACAACAAAATTAACCCCTAAAAAAAATGCACAGACAGCAAAAAAGTACAGCTATGCAACTGCCAGTGATTTATAGCGATCACTGGCAAGCTAGGGGTTAATGGCTCTGAAAATTAAATTAAATTAACTAAATTAATTAACTAAATTAACTAGCAAAAAAGTACAGCTATGCTACTGCCAGTGATTTATAGCGATCACTGGCAAGCTAGGGGTTAATGGCTCTGAAAATTAAATTAAATTAACTAAATGTTTCTGAAAAGAGCCTTTGGGTTTTTAAAAAATTACAACAACAAAATTAACCCTTAAAAAAATGCACAGACAGCAAAATGCAGCAAAAAAAAAAGTGCACCTTTGCTACTGCCAGTGATATATAGCGATCACTGGCAAGCTAGGGGTTAATGGCTCTGAAAATTAAATTAAATTAACTAAATGTTTCTGAAAAGAGCCTTTGGGTTTTTAAAAAATTACAACAACAAAATTAACCCCTAAAAAAATGCACAGACAGCAAAAAAGTACAGCTATGCAACTGCCAGTGATTTATAGCGATCACTGGCAAGCTAGGGGTTAATGGCTCTGAAAATTAAATTAAATTAACTAAATGTTTCTGAAAAGAGCCTTTGGGTTTTTAAAAAATTACAACAACAAAATTAACCCCTAAAAAAATGCACAGACAGCAAAATGCAGCAAAAAGAAAAGTGCACCTTTGCTACTGCCAGTGATATATAGCGATCACTGGCAAGCTAGGGGTTAATGGCTCTGAAAATTAAATTAAATTAACTAAATGTTTCTGAAAAGAGCCTTTGGGTTTTTAAAAAATTACAACAACAAAATTAACCCCTCAAAAAACGCACAGACAGCAAAATGCAGCAAAAAAAAAAGTGCACCTATGTTACTGCCAGCGATATATAGTGATCACTGGCAAGCTAGGGGTTAATGGCTCTGAAAAGAGCCTTTGGTTCTATATTTTTTAACAAATAAAAGAAATAAATCTCTCTCTCTGCTAAATACAGGTCTCTCTCTCTCTCCAACAAAATGGCAAGTGAGGAGAGGGAGGGAGATCCACACTGATCATAGTCAATATTTACAAATATTGACATGATCAGACAAATGGGGTATTTTATTATTATTTTTTTTTTTAGGGTGGGAGGCTCAGATTGGGTGACCCTAGCTTGCCCCTATGATCATTCAGGCTAGGGACACCCCCAGAGGCCCCATCATGCACTGGGCATCGCCATCTTGGATGCCTAGTGAAGGGGGCTATTTAGTGTTTTTTTTATTTTAATCGTTTTTATTTTTATTTTATTTTTTATTTTAATTTACAACTAACTAAGTGCCTCGACCCACCGAGGCACTTAGCAAACAAGCAGAGCATCGGAAGCGTGTCCGATCGCTTCCGATGCTCTGAAACACTGCCGGGCTCCACGTGGAGCGAAACCGGAAGTGATCACTCGTGGGGGAGTGATCAATCCGGTCCCGGCACTCGGGAACAGTATTGCAGGATGACTAGACCTCAAGGCAAGCCTGCAATACTGTTAGAGCAGCTGGAAGCGATTTCGATCGCTTCCAGTGCTCTGTTAAACCGACGACGTATGCCATACGTCCTCGGTCGTTAAGTGCTTTTTTTTTGAGGACGTATGGCATACGTCGTCGGTCGTTAAGGGGTTAAATATCACCTGAACATCTCTATGTAAAAAAGAAAGATATTTTACCTCAAAAGTTCATCAGTAGCCACCTCCCATTGTAAAGGATTTCTAAGCAACATATTAGTATGTCTGTCTGTCCTGGGACAGCTGAAAGGATGAGCTTCGTGCACTCTCATATTATTTCACCAATCAGGTAAAGGAAGTTTACTATGAAATCTCATGAGAGTTAAGTAAAATCTCATGAGATCACAGTAAGAGTTCATGACCTCAGCACTGCTGATGCTGATTGGCTGCTGTTCATTTCTTCATTTTTTTAATTTTTTTTACCTGCAGCTGGGAGCAGCTGAGTATAACTTTTTACACAGAACTCACTCTGCTGAGCTGAGGAGATTGTGAGGTAAAATATCTTCCTTTTTTATATAGAGATGCTCAGGTGATATTTTCCTGTCAGCTTTTTACCGTTATACTGCATTAGTTTCAAGTGATTTAGCATATGAGTATTATGTCCCTTAAGAAAAATATTGGCCCTGATTACAATAGCTGGCACAAGCAGAAAATAATATTTCTGCACACAACCATTCCTTTTTAAAACTCCATCAGCTAGATTACAAGTTTTGCGTTATGAGTAGCTCGGTAATACTTGCAACTTCTTGTCACCGCTCACCTTTAATAGCGCTGCTATTACAGGTTTGCAAAAACCTGGCGTTTGCGGGTGATATGGCTGCCTTGAGCTCCATACTGCACACAAATACCAGCGCTGCTTTGTGCTGCTTTGATATGCTCGTGCACGATTTCCCCATAGACATCAATGGGGAGAGCCGGCTAAAATTAAGCCTAACACCTGCAATCACATAACGCAGCCCCATTGATGTCTATGGGGAAAGAGAACGTATGCTTACACCTAACACCCTAACATAAACCCTGAGTCTAAACACCATAAATCTGCCGCCCCCGACATCGCCAACACCTACATTACACTTATTAACCCCTAATCTGCCGCCCCCAACGTCACCGCCACCTACATAAATTTATTAACCCCTAATCTGCCACCCCCAATGTCGCCGCCACCTACCTACACTAATTAACCCCTAATCTGCTGTCCCCAATGTCGCCGCCACCTACATAAATTTATTAACCCCTAATCTGCTGCCCCCAACGTCGCCGCCGACACTATACTAAAGTTATTAACCCCTAAACATCTGGCCTCCCACATCACTAGCACTAAATAAATATATTAACCCCTAAACCTAACCCTAACCCGAAGTCTAACGCTAACACCCCTAACTTTAATATAATTAAAATAAATCTAAATAAATCTGACTATTATTACCTAAATAACCTATTTAAGACTAAATACCTGGAAAATAAACCCTAAGCTAGCTAAAATATAACTAATAGTTATATTGTATCTAGCTTATGTTTTATTTTTATTTCACAGGTAAGTTTGTATTTATTTTAACTAGGTTGATTAGTTAGTAAATAGTTATTAACTATTTACTAACTACCTAGTTAAAATAAATACAAATTGAGCTGTAAAATAAAACCTAACCTGTCTCACACTAACACCTAACATTACAATAAAATTAAATAAATTAAATTAAAAAATACATTTATCTAAATTACAAAAAATAATAAACACTAAATTACACAAAATAAAAAAGAAATCAAATATTTAAACTAATTACACCTAATCTAATAGCCCTATCAAAATAAAAAAGGTGTTAGGGTTACGTTAGGGTTAGACTTAGGGTTAGGTTTAGGGGTTAATAACTTTAGTATAGTGGCAGTGACATTGGGGTCAGCAGATTAGGGGTTAATAAGTGTAGTTAGCTGGCAGCGATTTTGGGGGCAACAGTTTAGGGGTTAATAACAGTAATGTAGGTTGCGGCGATGTTAGGGACAGCAGATTAGGGGTTAATAAGTGTATGTAGGTGGCGACAACATTGGGGGCAGCAGATTAGTGGCGGAGATGTCCGGAGTGGCAGATTAGGGGTTAATAATTTTATTTTAGTGTTTGCGATGCGGGAGGGCCTCGGTTTAGGGGTTAATAGGTAGTTTATGGGTGTTAGTGCCCTTTGTAACACTTTAGTTATGAGTTTTATGCTACAGCTTTGTAGCGTAAAACCCATAACTACTGACTTTAGATGGCGGTACGAATCTTGTGGTTATAGGGTGTACCGCTCACTTTTTAGCCGAACAGGCAAACTCGTAATACCGGCGCTATGGAAGTCCCATTGAAAAAGGACTTTTTGAAAGGTGCAGTATTTACGTTGCGTTACGGACAAAAAGGTGTGCGGTACAGCTATACCTACAAGACACGTAATACCAGCGGTAGGGAAAAAGAGCCATAGCGCTGCTTTTTCACTCATAACGCACAACTCATAATCTAGCTGCATGTTTGCTGCATCATTAACTTTTACTGCACCAACTCCCCTTACTGTAATAAACCCTCTACTACCTGAAATTTTAAATAACTTTCCAATTTTCCGCCACTATACTAAAGCATTGTCTCTCTTCCAGCAGCATGAACTTGATCTTTTGTGTTCTTCTACCTTAACATTGATCTTGGCATAGTTTGCCATATTTAGGTACACTGAGCACCTCATTCTGCCATTTGGGCTATGCACTCATAAGGTAATAGCTGTGGGAGTAGTGTTTAGGCATAATACTGTTGGTGGGGTGTTATGTTTAGGGTTTAATACTTAATGGAAAGTGAGGAGTTAACACAATTTAGGTTTTGATTTTTTTACTTCATTGTAGCTGGTGTAAAAATATAAAGGGTTATGAGTGTTTCAAAAGGCCACAGATTATAGCAACATGAATGTAGATTACATAATTTTTAGTACTTTTGTATACATAGTACCATCAGAGACTATGGAGTAGATTTACCAATGTCTGTCCGACATGATACGCTATAGCGTATCATGTCCGACAGTCATCACTAAATGCCAACAGCATACGCTTTCGGCATTTATCATTGCAAAAGCCCCCTGCAGATTTGCGGCCGATCGGGCGGATTGAAGACCGCAGCCTCAGAGGCAGCGAACAAGTTATGGAGCAGCGGTCTTTAGACTGCTGCTTCATAACTGCTGTTTCCGGCGAGCCTGAAGGCTCGCACGGGAACAAGGGTCGTTCGGCCCTTGTTAAATCGACCCCTAAGGTCTCGCTTCCATTGAGCCGTAATGAGGTTTGTGTGCGCATGCAAACAGATAAATATGCTGTCAGAAGCAATTTAGTTTATTGACTGCTTCCAATGAGGCGTTATACCTCAATTTCGACAGTCGGACTCTGGCTGACGAAAACATTTTCGTGTCCCATAGAAATTATTAGAAGCTGTTAATCTATAAATTATGCCAGGTTTTCAATGAAAGCACAAACCTTTAATACACTGTCGGAGGCTGTCAATACATTGACAAAAATTACACCCAGCTCAACTAGGTATAAAAGAGGATAAAGGAGCTTTTTATGCCTGGTTACCATTGAAATTGTAAATCTTGCAAACAATGCAAGTGTCTCAATGTAGAAATACATTGATATACAGTATGTAATATATATTGTTGTCCCATGTGTTGGAATAGTTGCACTTAAGTTTTTATTGAAATATCAATATGTATACATATAAAAAAATATGCAAGCATATAGCTACATATGTTAAACTAGACCTATGCCTAGGCCAGCAATATATATTACATATATCAATACATTTGAAATTTGAGTTCTAAATCTAAAAATATTATTTGCTTACATATATAAATATCAGAAAATTTAATATGGGATTTGTGATCTACATAAATAATATAAATAAAAGAATGAAATGAAACTAGTCCAGTGTGTGTGCCTGATATATGTGGTTTGTGAATGTTGAACATATCAGTAGTGGTATTTGATCAATATTTTAAAATCCAGGAATATATCACTGTGTAAATATTTTGTATAGCTATGAGAAATGTTTATTTTTTTAAAGCTATGTACTAATCTATGCATGCAGATTTAAGATGATTTTGCATTAACACTTTCAAAGTTGCATATGTCACCTAACAAGAGAACCATGTTTTGGGGTCTGCTGAAAGGGGCATGAAACCACAAACATCTTATTTATGCGTGAGATGCAATACTTTTTTACTTTATTTTAAAGTTTTCAATTAATTCTTATTATCAAATTTGAATCACTCTCTTGTTATTATTTTTTGAAGAGATATGTAAAAAGATAGCTTGCATATGTTTGAAGCACTACATGCAGGGCCGGCGCTTGCATATAGGCAGTCTAGGCAGCTGCCTTAGTGCACTGCTGTAGGGGAGCGCAAATTTACAACATGAAAAAACAAACTTTTTTTTTTATTTAAAATTTTTATGTGGTGGTAAGATCAGGGCTGTGTCTGTAAGTGGGGGATAAAGCGCACCCACAGGGACACCAGTGGCAAGCCTTGTGTTAGATTACAATATTTTATTTGTCTTTACTGTTATTTAAATTGTTTGACTGTCTTTACCCGCGCAGGCTTTCAGAGCGGGGCCATTTTCAGTTGTGTGGTCAGGAACTCTGAGAGGCGGAGCCAGCATAGGTCCTGTCCTGCTGATCACCATGCAGATAGGTGACAAACTTGTGCTCCTGTGACACCGCCCCCCCCAACTGCCCCGGGGTGAGTGCTGTGTCTGTCCCGACTCCCGCATTGCCCCCCAGCACGCTACGCTGCACTGTTTTTTTTTTAAATTCGTATTGTGTCTTCTTTACCACATTGTCATGTGACAAAATTGCAGACAATAACTGCAGTACATGCCTTCAGTCACAGGTTTTTCGTGGTGCACGTGACTGCACGTGGTGGTTTGACTCCAGTCCCTGCATGAAGTGCGGTTCCTGAGTGACTCTGTCGCTGAGCAAACCTCCCAAGACAAGTGTGGTATTCTGAGCTTCGTATTTGAGTAAACAAGTATTTGCACATTGGTTATAAAGGTTAGCTCTAAAATTAGAGCTTGTTGCTCTTTTTTGTAGTAATCAGAAAACAACTTCTATGTAGCCTGATTAAACAATATGAGACATTTAATATATGATGAATTTGTATATTAACTACTGACTTAAGTGTTAATAAATATAAGGAATATTTAATATAATATATATCTTATGTTCAAGATATATATATATAACCGGAGGCCACAGATGAAAAAGAAATACTGACAAGCTCAGAATCTGAATTGGTAGAAACAAATGATTCTTCTTACTTCACGCAATCACACACAGCCTAAAATATTTACAAGTTCAGACATTCCACAGACATACAATGTTTGTTCATATTGGATGTTGCAGGTAATAGGAGATGCCCAATAATTCAGTATGGTAACAAAAACAAGCAGGTAAGAAGTTTAAAGGCTTTAGCATTGTTCGTATACGTTACCACCTTGAGGACCGTGATATTTCTGTTACCGCATTGGAAGATCCGTGTTTGGAGAGGCAGCGTGTGTGAATGCGGCTTACTTCCGGGTAGCGGTGAAAAAGTAGATCTGGCCGTTGAATGATCCAAAGTCGGTAATGACAAAGTAACGATTTGAGCATAAGAGATTCAAGACGCAGCTAGAGTAAACAAAGTAAACCACCTTGCACAGGATACAAGCAATAGGAGACCTGAGATAAGGAAAGCTACACCAGAGTAGCTAAGACTTCAATAATCATTCAGTAAATGAGTGTTACAGGTAGTCCTTATATAGGGTGGAGACCAAATAGGAGGGGTTATAGTTAAAGGTATACCACATCTCCCCCCCTTCAAGGAAGCACCCCAGGGGTTTCCAAACTAGGTTTCTCAGGATAGCGGCGATGAAAATTTCGTAGAAGACGGGGAGTGCGAAGATCAGAATGAAGCTGCCAAGAGTTATCCTCCGAACCATAACCTTTCCATTTCACATTACTCTAACCTCTTCCTATGGATCCTAGAATCCAATACAGCTTCAACTTCATACTCCTCTCGATCATCAACGAGTATTGGAGGTGGTCGAGACAAGGAGAGAGACTGAGGTGAAGGAAGATATGGCTTTAACAGAGAGACATGAAAAGAGGGGTGAATCTTAAAATCCTGGGGAAGCTCTAATCTCACAGCATTGAGGTTGATTATTTTAGAAATCTTAAAAGGACCCAAATATTGATTTGCTAACTTTTTGCTAGGAACTGACAGTTTGAGATTCTTTGTCGAGAGTAGTACCAAATCTCCAATCTGATAAGCCGGGCTAGCAGTGTGATGGGTATCATATAACCTTTTTTGATAATCTTTAGCTTCCGAAAGATGTTTTTTCAGGATGTTAAGTCTTTCTTGTAGGGTAGTTGCGAAATCCAATGCTGAGGGAGAGTTCACTTGTTGAGAGGACAATGAAATAGTAGTAGGATGATATCCATAAGTAACGAAGAATGGGGATAGTTTAGTAGATGTAGAAGTAGTATTGTTATAACAGAATTCAGCCAAAGGTAAATAGGATGACCAGTCATCCTGCAGATGAGATATATAACAACGAAGATATTGCTCAAGGGTTTGGTTGAGTCGTTCTGTAAGGCCATTTGTCTGAGGGTGAAAAGCAGTCGAGTATCTAGAATCAATTTTGATTAACTTACATAGGGATCTCCAAAAATTAGAGGTAAACTGTGTACCACGATCAGTTATTATAACTTTGGGCAGTCCATGTAAGCGAACTATGTTGTCTAGGAAAACGTGAGCTGTAGTGAAAGCTGTAGGGAGACCTTTTAGGGGAATGTAATGAGCCAGTCTTGTTAAATGATCAATGACAACTAAAATAGTATTGTAATGGTGGGATTCAGGTAACTCGACAATAAAGTCCATTGATATGGTACTCCAGGGTTTGTCAGGAATAGGCAGAGGAGATAAAAGACCTGATGGTCTTTTGTGTGTTAACTTGTTTCTGGCACAGGTATCACAATGTTTTACATAGTTTGTAATATAGGTATCCATGAGTGGCCACCAATAATTTCTCCTGGTTAGGTCTATAGTTTTAGAAATACCTGGATGGCCTGCTAGTGTCCCGTCATGGGTTTGTTTAAGAATAGAAGATCTAATTTGTTTGGGGATATATAGTTTAGAATTATGATAGAAAAGACCAGTCTTGGAATCTTTTTGACAGTCTATTCCATGTGGTGGTTCATGTTTTAATTCTTTTAAGATCTCCTCTTCTAAAGGTGTTAATAAACCTATAATTTTTTTTTTTTCTTTTGGAATGATTTGGTAAATTTGATTATGAGTGTCTTGTTCATGTAATCTAGAGAGGGCATCGGCTTTGGTATTTAAATGTCCTGGTCTGTAGGTTAAGAGAAAATCGAAACGATCAAAAAATATAGACCATCTTGCTTGTCTTGCAGACAAGGTCTTACTTGTTTTTAGAAATTCAAGATTTTTATGGTCAGTATAAATCTTAAAAGGTAGCTTAGAACCTTCTAATAAATGTCTCCAATGATCTAGAGCACGTTTTATAGCTAGAAGTTCTTTATCTCCTATGCTATAGTTTTTCTCAGCACTAGTTAACATTTTTGAATAGAAAGCAATAGGATGAATCTCAGTCTTGTTTTTATCTTGTTGTGATAAAACTGCACCGATACCTGAGTCGGATGCATCTACTTCAAGGATAAATTCTGAATCAAAATCTGGCATAACTAGAATGGGAGCTGTAGTAAAATTTTCTTTCAATTTATTAAAGGCAAGACTAGCGGATTCGGTCCACTTAAATCTTTGTTTTTCACTAGTGAGTGTTGTTAATGGTTTAACGATTGAAGAGAAATTTTTTATAAACTTCCTATAAAAATTCGCAAAACCAATGAATCGTTGTACAGATTTTGTGGAAGTAGGAGTAGGCCAATTTAGAATTGCTGATACCTTCTCCGGATCCATTTGAATTTTGTTGGGACTGATGATGTAACCCAAGAATTTTATTTCTGTGACATGAAAGGAACATTTTTCCAGTTTAGCATATAGTTTGTGTTCTTTTAAACGAGTTAATACCCAGCGTACATGTTTTTCATGCTCTTGAGGTGTTCTAGAATAAATTAATATGTCGTCAAGGTATATTATGACACAAACGTCTATCAGGTCACGAAAGATCTCATTTATAAAAAACTGAAAAGTTGCCGGAGCATTACTCAGACCAAAAGGCATTACATTATATTGGAAAAGGCCATATCTGGTCCTGAATGCCGTTTTCCATTCGTGACCTTCTTTAATTCTAATCAAATTATAAGCTCCCTTTAAATCTAATTTGGTGTAAATAGTTGCACCAGTTAGACGTTCCAAAAGTTCAGGTATTAAAGGTAACGGGTATCTGTTTTTTATTGTGATGTTATTTAAAGCTCTATAATCAATAATAGGTCTTATGGTACCATCCTTGTTTCTTACTAGAAACATACCTGCAGCTGCAGGGGATGTGGAGTGTGAAATAAATCCCTTACGTAAATTTTCGTCTAAGTAGTTTCTTATATACTGGAGTTCCTCTTGAGAGAGGGGATAAATCTTACCATGAGGGATTTTGGAACCAGGTATTATATCGATAGGACAGTCAAACTCCCTATGAGGTGGAAGGTTTTCTGCCTCTTTTAAATTAAATACATCTGCCAAATCCTGATAACACGAGGGTAAACCAATATCAAGTGACGCTATGGTTTGATGTGGATAACAAGTTTGGGAACAAAAAGCAGAATCTAATGTTACCTTATTTGAAACCCAATTTATGTGAGGGTTGTGTTTCTTCAACCAAGGATAGCCTAGGATGAGAGTATGCTGATGAATGGTTATGAGATCAAAAGATAAATATTCAGTGTGTCCCTGCAATGATGTTACAAGCAGGGGAATAGTATGATGTGTAATAGGTCCTTGTTCTATTAATGAACCATCTATCAGCTTAATAGATACAGGATTTTGTTTACAAATAGTAGGTATTCGATTTTTATTTACATAAGTGGAATCAATGTAATTTCCGGATGCTCCTGAATCAATTAATGCCTTGGTTTGGATATTTTTCTGGTCCCACTGTAAAGAAATAGACAAAGTCATGTGTGTATCATTAGCTATGCTGTAAATAAAGTCACTGGTTTTTTTCTTACCATTCTTTTGTTTTTTCAACAAAGGACAAGTAGATACTACATGTTCTTTTTGAGCACAATATAAACAGAGATTTTCCAACCTCCTTCTAATTTTTTCCTCTGGTGGCAGAGGTCCTCTAAGTACACCAATCTCCATAGGGGTAGCACTGCCATGAGCTTTGTCATGACTTGTTGTGACTTGGTAAGGTCTTCTATATGAGGTATCATTAGAGGCCTTTTCTGCCCTCCTTTCTCTCAAACGACGATCTAAAGATGTACTTAATTTAATAAGACCATCAAGGGTATCTGGGATCTCAAGACGTGAAAGTTCATCTTTGAGTGTTTCAGATAAACCTAAACGATATTGATTTTTCAAACTGATTTCATTCCACTGAGAGTCCTCTGCCCACATCTGAAACTCAGTGGTATAATCCTCCACATTTCTCTTACCTTGTTTTAAAGACCTCAATCTCATTTCAGCATTTATTTGAGAATTTGAGTCTTGATATAGACTAGTTAAAGCAGAAAAAAAATCTTGTAATGAATCCAGGATATTGTTATTGTTTTCAAAAAACCTATTAGCCCAAGTCCTGGGTTCACCTTGTAGGAAAGATATTGTGGTACAAACTTTAATCCGCTCAGTATGATAAGTCTTAGGTCTAAGAGAAAATAATAAATTACAGGCATTCTTAAATTCCCTGAACTCAGAACGTTTCCCTGAAAAAGGTTGTGGATAATTAATATGAGGTTCAGGTGGGTCATGAGGCTTTTGTGTAACAAAATCTTTAACTATAGTTTTCAGTGCAGCATTTTCAGTCTGCACTTCTGTCACAGCTCTTGCTAAATAATCAAGTTTAAGGTAAACATTATTAAACTCCTTTTTTATTTCATTAGGATCCATAATGTTTAATTAATTCAAAATTCGTTTTTTTGGGCCTGATTATTATGTGGTATTCTGAGCTTCGTATTTGAGTAAACAAGTATTTGCACATTGGTTATAAAGGTTAGCTCTAAAATTAGAGCTTGTTGCTCTTTTTTTGTAGTAATCAGAAAACAACTTCTATGTAGCCTGATTAAACAATATGAGACATTTAATATATGATGAATTTGTATATTAACTACTGACTTAAGTGTTAATAAATATAAGGAATATTTAATATAATATATATCTTATGTTCAAGATATATATATATAACCGGAGGCCACAGATGAAAAAGAAATACTGACAAGCTCAGAATCTGAATTGGTAGAAACAAATGATTCTTCTTACTTCACGCAATCACACACAGCCTAAAATATTTACAAGTTCAGACATTCCACAGACATACAATGTTTGTTCATATTGGATGTTGCAGGTAATAGGAGATGCCCAATAATTCAGTATGGTAACAAAAACAAGCAGGTAAGAAGTTTAAAGGCTTTAGCATTGTTCGTATACGTTACCACCTTGAGGACCGTGATATTTCTGTTACCGCATTGGAAGATCCGTGTTTGGAGAGGCAGCGTGTGTGAATGCGGCTTACTTCCGGGTAGCGGTGAAAAAGTAGATCCGGCCGTTGAATGATCCAAAGTCGGTAATGACAAAGTAACGATTTGAGCATAAGAGATTCAAGACGCAGCTAGAGTAAACAAAGTAAACCACCTTGCACAGGATACAAGCAATAGGAGACCTGAGATAAGGAAAGCTACACCAGAGTAGCTAAGACTTCAATAATCAGGCAGTAAATGAGTGTTACAGGTAGTCCTTATATAGGGTGGAGACCAAATAGGAGGGGTTATAGTTAAAGGTATACCACAACAAGTCTGTGTCTCTCAGCTCTAAGGCCGGTCAGAACTCGGTGATTATGTATTGTGTGACTGACTCATGCTGCAGCCAGGGTAAAGACCGCGACAGTAAGTGCAATCAGGCTGGAGACTGGTGGTCTGGCCGGGAGCTCACATGTCACTCAGCACTGAGATTTATTATTTTTAAATTTGTAATACCCATGATCACTGCACTGTGCAGCTACAATCCAGCCGCCTCAGCCTGCAGGCACTCAACCGGGGGGGGGGGGGGTTGAAGTGTCAGTGCACTGAACCTTGACTATGTAAATAGTGTCTATAGCCCCTTGAGAATCCTGTAAAGGAAAAAAAAACGTTGTAAACCTCTCTGTGAATCTGTAATAAAAACATGTCTGATATCCTACATCTTACTAATTAACCCATTGCATGCCAGAGAGAGTTACAGCACACCAAGGGACACCTCCTGGCCAGTATTCTGTATGAAAACTGAATGTTTAAAAAGAATTGAAACTTTATTTTGTTATTAAAATCTGGGGCCCCATCTGATATGCAGCGTCGCCCGCAAAAGCCGGCAACGCCGGTTTTTGCGCTGGTTTGGTATTCTATATACAGCGCCGCATATAAATGCGGCACGTATATTTCACCCGTCAAACGTAGTTTTTTTCCCCATAGACTAACATATAAAACCCGCGCAATTTGGTATCCAATATCCAGCGCAAGGCCTTACATGGCGAAAATGGAGAAAACTTACTCCATTTTCACCTCGCCATAAAATGCAGGGGTAGCAGGCCTTGCGCTGAGTATTGGAGCACTGTAACCTAACACCTAATGCATGCGCTATGTCTATCTTCCTGTCAACTGCAATCCCTCACCGCAATACCTAATAAAGTGTATTAACCCCTAAACCGCGGCTCCCGGAGCCCACCGCCACCTACATTATATGTATTAACCCCTAAACCGCCGCTCCCGGACCCTGCCGCACCTAAATAAAGTGTTTAACCCCTAAACCGCAGCTCCCGGACCCCGCCGCCACCTACATTAAATTTATTAGCCCCTTATCTGACCCCCCTACACTGCCACCACCTACATTAAATATATTAACCTCTAATCTGACCCCCCTACACCGCCGCCACCTACATTAAATATATTAACCTCTAATCTGACCCCCCTACACCGCCTCCACCGACATTAAATATATTAACCTCTAATCTGACCCCCCTACAGCGCCGTGACCTACATTAAATGTATTACCCCCTAAACCTAAGTCAAACCCTAACACCCCCCTATCTTAATTATTATGTAAATAAATATAAATAATATTAATATTATTAACTAAATTATTCCTATATAAAACTAAATACTTACCTATAAAATAAACCCTAAGATAGCTACAATAGGGGGGGCGTGTCCGGGCCAGGGCCTAAGATGGCCGCAAAATTGGGAGCTCTATAAAGAATAATTACAATCCGCCTTGTAATTAAGGTATTTTGCATCCATCCAGGCAGAGACTGATTTTCAAGAAGGAGAGAACACTTTGCTGAATTGGACCGTATTTATATTTAGAGAAAAGAAGTCTCCCAAACCGGCCCACAGGGAAGGAAAACCCAGCACCCCCCCCCGGGAAACCGGGGTAAGCAGAGTGAACATTGTAACTCTGCATTCATCTGCTACTTCACTCCTACCTGCAATTAGATTTGTAAAATGGGGGATATTCCTACCGTCATCAGAGACCTGCTCTTGGATTTCGAGCACAAGATGTGCAACAGATTGGACCGCCTAGCGTCCCACATGGAGCAAGTACACGCTGAGATTGCAGTGTCTAAGCCTGAGGTGGCAATGAAGATGGAACCAAACAATCAGGGAGTAACTCCGCGATCTAACATAGCCCAGCTTACTACAGGGGGAGCTCTGTTGGCCTACGGGGGATCCTTACCTTGTATTCCGGTCCTGACTCTGGAGGAGGCGGCCGGCCCTCCGGAGTGGGCCTCTAAGTTCTCTGATGTTTATTACGAGATCCACACGGAAGCAGCTGCAGGGCAGTTGATTGCGGAGGCCACAGATCGGATGGAGGAGACCTCTCAATTTAAGGGTGATTTCCAGCGACAACGGAGCTTGTCCGCACCTTTCTCTTTCCAGCTGGGTCTAGTGGAGGAGGCCTCGTCGGGTGTGCATGGTGGAATGGGGGTCGGATGGAATGAGAGGGAGACTCGGCTGGCCCTTGCCAAAGTTGAAGGTATCTCTGGCCTCACTGTTGAACTTTGTGTTTTCTCGTGCCTGCTAATTGCCAGCTCGACCATTAGACACGGTGTGGGCTAGGGAGGTAAGATCAGCTGAGGTGGTCTTTGGACATACTGCCCGCATAAGAACTGGCCATCAGGATATCTGGCACGTATGTTTAACTTATAGTGCTTGAATTTATTGGAAGCATTGAGAAGGACTCTGCACGACCGTGTAAATGGAGGGCTATAGACTGCTATAAACAAATCATTCACTCCTATCTTTGCCATATAGCAGAACTGTTTCCATAGAGCTGGTACGGGAAAATCACTGTTAATTGCTACAAGAAGAAAATACAGGGTTACTGTCAGAGCCATAGTTTATTAACATCTAACTTTTCAACCTGCAGGCCTACTTAAAGAGGGACCGTCTAAGCATATATGTAGATGTTACTGGTGTCTAGTTAGATCCTTATTGGCCACTTTAATATATGACACTGAGGGCTGAGACTTGCAGTTTTCGCCTTATAGGGTTTGTATAGCCGTTAGAATACTGTACCTGGGGCTAATTTAAGCTTTCATAGAGTTAGATGGCTGCTGCTCTAATATAATTATTGTCACAAGCTATAGATACCCTTTAATACAATAGTTTATATCCTAGAGGCCCAGAAGCAACCTATGTAATTTAAACGTGTTCCTTAGTATGGTGTAAGATATAGCAGTTTTATATCTTGCTAAGCCCTAAAAGAGGTCCTATATATTTATATATATATATATACATATATATACACATTTCCCCTTCCCTATTGTATTGCTATACCCAGTATTCAAGAAGAGGATGTTAGCTTACACTAGGAGAATATGATTATATTATGTTTAAATGAGAAAAGCTTCTCTGGTTTAATAATGTTTCTAGAGGGTATGGTATATATTACAGCAGTCCTATACATTTGGTCTACTAGCTTAACCTGATATGTTAAAGTTGAATTTTTTTTTTTTTATATGCAGTATGTATAGAGTGCAGGTGACATTATCATTAAGGAATATGCTGAACTGCCAATAGAATGCAAGGTCAATTCTATTGACTAATCAAATCAGCCAATCGGATTGAACTTCAATCCGATTGGCTGATTGGATCAGCCAATAGAATGCAAGGTCAATTCTATTGACTAATCCAATCAGCCAATCGGATTGAACTTCAATCCGATTGGCTGATTAAATCAACCAATCGGAATTTTCCTACCTTAATTCCGATTGGCTGATATAATCCTATCAGTCAATCACAATTCAAGGGACGTCATCTTGGATGACATCATTTAAAGGACCAGCCATTCGTCGGGTAGTCGTTGGCCTAGAAGGATGTTCCACTCCGGAGGTCTTCAAGATGGAGCCATTCCTCGTTGGATGGATGAAGATAGAAGATGCCGCTTGGATGAAGATGTCTGCCGGTCCGGATGTCCTCTTCTGCCCGGAAAGGATGAAGACTTCTGCCGGTCCGGATGTCCTCTTCTGCCCGGATAGGATGAAGACTTCTGCCGGTCCGGATGTCCTCTTCTGCCCCATCGGATGACCACTGGTGCCCGGCTGGGTGAAGACGGCTCAAGGTAGGGTGATCTTCAATGGGGTAGTGTTAGTTTTTTTTTAAGGGGGGATCAGGTGGGTTTTAGAGTAGGGGTGTGTGGGTGGTGGGTTGTAATGTTGGGGGGGATTGTTCTTTATTTTACAGGTAAAAGAGCTGATTACTTTGGGGCAATGCCCTGCAAAAGGCCCTTTTAAGGGCTATTTGTAATTTAGTATAGGGTATGGCATTTTATTATTTTGGGGGGCTTTTTTTATTTTATTAGGGGGCTTAGATTAGGTGTAATTAGATTAAACTTCTTGTAATATTTTTTTATTTATTGTAATTTAGTGGGTTTTTTGTAATATCGTTTAGTTTATTTAATTGTATTTTATTTTAGATAATTGTAGTTCATTTATTTAATTAATTTGATAGTGTAGTGTTAGGTGTATTTGTAACTTAGGTTAGGATTTATTTTACAGGTAATTTTGTAATTATTTTAACTAGGTAGCTATTAAATAGTTATTAACTATGTAATAGCTATTGTACCTAGTTAAAATAAATACAAAGTTACCTGTAAAATAAATATAAATCCTAAAATAGCTACAATGTAATTATTAATTATATTGTAGCTATCTTAGGGTTTATTTTATAGGTAAGTATTTAGTTTTAAATAGGAATAATTTAGTTAATAATATTAATATTATTTATATTTATTTAAATAATAATTAAGTTAGGGGGGTGTTATGGTTAGACTTAGGTTTAGGGGGTAATACATTTAATGTAGGTGGCGGCAGTGTAGGGGGGTCAGATTAGAGATTAATATATTTAATGTAGGTGGCGGCAGTGTAGGGGGGTCAGATTAGGGGTTAATATATTTAATGTAGGTGGCGGCGGTGTAGGGGGGTCAGATTAGGGGTTAATATATTTAATGTAGGTGGCGGCGGTGTAGGGGGGTCAGATTAGGGGTTTATATATTTAATGTAGGTGACGGCGGTGTAGGGGGGTCAGATTAGGGGTTAATAAATTTAATGTAGCTGGCGGCGGGGTCCGGGAGCGGCGGTTTATGGGGTTAATACTAGGATAGGTTTATTGCGGTGTGGGCTATGGCGGTTTAGGGGTTAATAATTAGGCTTATTGCGTTGTGGAGGCTTGTCGGTCTAGGGGTTAATACATTTATTATTAGGAGTGAGAGGTGGGATTGCGGATATAGGGGTATATGTGTCGGGCTGATTTTTGGGAGGCAGGTTAGACAGTTATGGGGGATTTAATATTTTAGTTTTTTTAGGCGCAGGCAGTTTCTAAAGTGCCGTAAGTCACTGGCGACTCCAGAAATTTGTAGCTACGCTCATTTCTGGGCATCGCTAGTTTGTCCGACTTATGGCACTTTAGCAACTGCCAGCGGGGTATATGTAATATCCCGATGTGCAAGGTGAAACTACGGGCGGCGCGGGTTCCCTTGCTTGCGCCGAAAACTAAGCCGTATATCGGATCACGCCCATGGTTTACACTCCAATGACATACCCTTTGATTATGGATAAGACATGTAAAGGAATAGGAAAGTCAAAATTAAACTTGCATGATTCAGATAGCGCATGCAAATTTAAGTCGCTTTTATTTTCGTATGTACTTTGTTCTCTTGGTATCTTTTGTTGAAAGGTTTGTCTTCTGAACTCTGGAGTATGGATGGATATAACTTATTGCGGAAGTTGGAAAAACATGAATTTTCAGAGTACAATTACAGTAAATGTAGATTCCTATATGATAAAAAAAAACATGCACAAGAAACATTTCATTTTAAAATTAATGAAAAATGTGTTGTTTTTTTAAATCTACTTATTCTGTATGTCTTGCATTTAAAGAGATGGTGGTGTGAGTTTGTTGCAGCTATATTGTACGAGTGTGTGTGTGTGTGTGTGGGGGGGGGCGTGCAGCTCTGTTATTGTAATAGAAAAGTGTCCCTCTTTGACTCTTTCAAATGTTGGGAGGTATGTTATTATCCTATAGGTGCTGCACCGTCAGACACTAAGGGGTTAACTACCGGGGAAGCCACCGAGTTAAAGAGCCAAACTGCTGTCCCCGGCTGTGTTGTCACAAAGGATCTGATTCACTTTATCCTGTGCCACCTGTTTGTTGTACTTTCATGTTGTTCTTTTGTAGTGATCAGTTAAATAGTCTGTGTGTGTGTGTAGTGAGGTGATCAACCCTGGTATGATCCTATACATATATATATATATATATATATATATATATATATATATATATATATATATATATATATATATATATATATACTGCTCCTTGTGACAATTAGCCAAAATACATTTATCTTCATGTGTCTTGGTTATTTGTAGTAAATTACTGGCTATGGTAAAATAAAATAATATTTATGTCACACTAAAACTGCACTGTATTGGGAAATGTGTGCACCTCCTGAATCCTTGCTTGTCATTTGTCAATGGGATGGTATGTAATCGGGGGGGGGCAGCAAAATGTATCCTCGCCTGTGTGGCCAAAAATCCTAGCACTGGCCTTGACTTCATGACAGGAAATAGAGCTGCATTTCTTTCATTTTTGAAATGATCTACTTTATAGTAAAACCGCTGCCATATAGTATTACATACACGTGCACACTCCTGAACTTACTTTCACACTTTTCAACAAAGGATTATACTAAAAATGTATAATCCTTTCAAATAGTCCAATTAAATTATAAATGTGGATAAAAGGCTTTATCTGATTCATGAAAGAAAATATGTTTTTTTTTGTCCCTTGAAAAAATTACTTGCTTATTTTTATTCAACAAAAAATTATGACACATTCAACTATTATGTGGAATATTAATAATATTTATAAAATATATGTAATATTATATCTGCTCACACAGAGTATACATTTGCAATATTTGGAAATATTTTAGAAATAAAATGAGTGACAAATATTAAATACTAACTTCACAAATTTGGAAGTATTGGCTTAAACATGGAGTTCTTTAAACTATCTCAAAGTGTATTGTGCATTGGTTCGAGGGAGAGCCTGTGTCTGTTCATATGATGTCAATTAAAATGTATTTATCACCTCTATATCATGACAACCACATATATGTTCAGCATACATCACATTGATTAAAGGGACAGTAAACCCAAACATTTTCTTTCATTATTTAGATAGAGAATACAATTTTTAAAAAGTTTCCAATTTACTTCTATTATCAAATTTGTTTTGTTCACAAGTTATTCTTTGTTGAAGGGATACCTAGGTACGTAGCATGCACATGCCTAAAGCATTACCTGACAGGAAATAGTGCTGCCATCTAGTGCTCCTGCTAATGTATAAACGTGTTGCAAAACTGCTGCCATATAGTGTTGTGGACATTTGCACACTCATGAGCTTACATTCCAGCTTTTCAACAAAGGATAACAAGAAAACAAAGAAAATTTGATTACAGAAGTAAATTGGAAAGTTGTTTAAAATTGTATGCTCTATCTGAATCATGAAAGAAAAAAAACATAATTTATGCTTACCTGATAAATTCCTTTCTTCTGTTGTGTGATCAGTCCACGGGTCATCATTACTTCTGGGATATTATCTGCTCCCCTACAGGAAGTGCAAGAGGATTCACCCAGCAGAGTTGCTATATAGCTCCTCCCCTCTACGTCACCTCCAGTCATTCGACCAAAGACCAACGAGAAAGGAGAAGCCAAGGGTGTAGTGGTGACTGGATTATAATTTAAAAAATATTTACCTGCCTTAAAAAACAGGGCGGGCCGTGGACTGATCACACAACAGAAGAAAGGAATTTATCAGGTAAGCATAAATTATGTTTTCTTCTGTTATGTGTGATCAGTCCACGGGTCATCATTACTTCTGGGATACCAATACCAAAGCAAAAGTACACGGATGACGGGAGGGATAGGCAGGCTCATTATATAGAAGGAACCACTGCCTGAAGAACCTTTCTCCCAAAAATAGCCTCCGAAGAAGCAAAAGTGTCAAATTTGTAAAATTTGGAAAAAGTATGAAGCGAAGACCAAGTTGCAGCCTTGCAAATCTGTTCAACAGAGGCCTCATTCTTAAAGGCCCAAGTGGAAGCCACAGCTCTAGTAGAATGAGCTGTAATTCTTTCAGGAGGCTGCTGTCCAGCAGTCTCATAGGCTAAACGAATTATGCTACGAAGCCAGAAGGAGAGAGAGGTAGCCGAAGCCTTATGACCTCTCCTCTGACCAGAGTACACGACAAACAGGGAAGACGTTTGTCGAAAATCCTTAGTTGCCTGCAAGTAGAACTTGAGGGCACGAACTACATCCAGATTGTGTAGAAGACGTTCCTTCTTTGAAGAAGGATTTGGACACAAGGATGGAACAACAATCTCTTGATTGATATTCCTGTTAGTGACTACCTTAGGTAAGAACCCAGGTTTAGTACGCAGAACTACCTTGTCTGAGTGAAAGATCAGATAAGGAGAATCACAATGTAAGGCTGATAATTCAGAGACTCTTCGAGCCGAGGAAATAGCCATTAAAAATAGAACTTTCCAAGATAACAATTTTATATCAATGGAATGAAGGGGTTCGAACGGAACACCCTGTAAAACGTTAAGAACTAAGTTTAAACTCCATGGCGGAGCAACAGTTTTAAACACAGGCTTGATCCTAGTTAAAGCCTGACAAAATGCCTGGACGTCTGGATTTTCTGACAGACGCTTGTGTAACAAGATGGACAGAGCTGAGATCTGTCCCTTTAATGAGCTAGCCGATAAACCCTTTTCTAAACCTTCTTGTAGAAAGGACAATATCCTAGGAATCCTAACCTTACTCCATGAGTAATCTTTGGATTCACACCAGTATAGGTATTTACGCCATATTTTATGGTAAATCTTTCTGGTAACAGGCTTCCTAGCCTGTATCAGGGTATCAATAACCGACTCAGAAAAACCACGTTTTGATAAAATCAAGCGTTCAATTTCCAAGCAGTCAGCTTCAGAGAAGTTAGATTTTGATGTTTGAATGGACCCTGTATCAGAAGGTCCTGTCTTAGAGGTAGAGACCAAGGCGGACAGGATGACATGTCCACTAGATCTGCATACCAAGTCCTGCGTGGCCATGCAGGTGCTATTAGAATCACTGATGCTCTCTCCTGTTTGATTTTGGCAATCAATCGAGGAAGCAGCGGGAAGGGTGGAAACACATAAGCCATCCTGAAGTTCCAAGGTGCTGTCAAAGCATCTATCAGAACCGCTCCCGGATCCCTGGATCTGGATCCGTAGCGAGGAAGTTTGGCGTTCTGGCGAGACGCCATGAGATCTATATCTGGTTTGCCCCAACGTCGAAGTATTTGGGCAAAGACCTCCGGATGAAGTTCCCACTCCCCCGGATGAAAAGTCTGGCGACTCAAGAAATCCGCCTCCCAGTTCTCTACTCCCGGGATGTGGATTGCTGACAGGTGGCAAGAGTGAGACTCTGCCCAGCGAAATATCTTTGATACTTCCATCATTGCTAGGGAGCTTCTTGTCCCTCCCTGATGGTTGATGTAAGCTACAGTCGTGATGTTGTCCGACTGAAACCTGATGAACCCCCGAGTTTTTAACTGGGGCCAAGCTAGAAGGGCATTGAGAACTGCTCTCAATTCCAGAATGTTTATTGGCAGGAGACTTTCCTCCTGACTCCATTGTCCCTGAGCCTTCAGAGAATTCCAGACAGCGCCCCAACCTAGTAGGCTGGCGTCTGTTGTTACAATTGTCCAGTCCGGCCTGCTGAATGGCATCCCCCTGGACAGATGTGGCCGAGAAAGCCACCATAGAAGAGAGTTTCTGGTCTCTTGATCCAGATTCAGAGTGGGGGACAAATCTGAGTAATCCCCATTCCACTGACTCAGCATGCACAATTGCAGCGGTCTGAGATGTAGACGTGCAAAGGGTACTATGTCCATTGCTGCTACCATTAAGCCGATCACCTCCATGCATTGAGCTACTGACGGGAGTTGAATGGAATGAAGGACACGGCATGCATTTAGAAGCTTTGTTAATCTGTCTTCTGTCAGATAAATTTTCATTTCTACAGAATCTATAAGAGTCCCCAAGAATGGAACTCTTGTGAGAGGAAAGAGAGAACTCTTCTTTTCGTTCACTTTCCATCCATGCGACCTTAGAAATGCCAGAACTAACTCTGTATGAGACTTGGCAGTTTGAAAGCTTGAAGCTTGATCAGAATGTCGTCTAGGTACGGAGCTACCGAAATTCCTCGCGGTCTTAGTACCGCCAGAAGGGCACCCAGAACCTTTGTGAAGATTCTTGGAGCCGTAGCCAATCCGAATGGAAGGGCTACAAACTGGTAATGCCTGTTTAAGAAGGCAAACCTTAGATACCGGTAATGATCTTTGTGAATCGGTATGTGAAGGTAAGCATCCTTTAAATCCACTGTGGTCATGTACTGACCCTCTTGGATCATGGGTAAGATTGTCCGAATAGTTTCCATTTTGAACGATGGAACTCTTAGGAATTTGTTTAGGATCTTTAAATCCAAGATTGGCCTGAAAGTTCCCTCTTTTTTGGGAACCACAAACAGGTTTGAGTAAAACCCTTGTCCTTGTTCCGACCGCGGAACCGGATGGATCACTCCCATTAATAATAGATCTTGTACACAGCGTAGAAACGCGTTTTTCTTTATTTGGTTTGTTGACAACCTTGACAGATGAAATCTCCCTCTTGGGGGAGAGAATTTGAAGTCTAGAAGGTATCCCTGAGATATGATCTCTAGCGCCCAGGGATCCTGGACATCTCTTGCCCAAGCCTGGGCGAAGAGAGAGAGTCTGCCCCCCACTAGATCCGGTCCCGGATCGGGGGCCCTCGGTTCATGCTGTCTTAGGGGCAGCAGCAGGTTTCCTGGCCTGCTTGCCCTTATTCCAGGACTGGTTAGGTTTCCAGCCTTGTCTGTAACGAGCAACAGCTCCTTCCTGTTTTGGTGCAGTGGAAGTTGATGCTGTTCCTGTTTTGAAATTCCGAAAGGGACGAAAATTAGACTGTCTAGCCTTAGCTTTGGCTTTGTCTTGAGGTAGAGCGTGGCCCTTACCTCCTGTAATGTCAGCAATAATTTCTTTCAAACCGGGCCCAAATAAAGTTTGCCCCTTGAAAGGTATATTAAGTAATTTGGACTTAGAAGTTACATCAGCCGACCAGGATTTTAGCCACAGCGCCCTACGTGCCTGAATGGCGAATCCTGAATTCTTAGCCGTAAGTTTGGTTAAATGTACTACGGCCTCCGAAATGAATGAATTAGCTAGTTTAAGGACTCTAAGCCTGTCCGTAATGTCGTCCAGCGTAGCTGAACTAAGGTTCTCTTCCAGAGACTCAATCCAAAATGCTGCCGCAGCCGTGATCGGCGCGATGCATGCAAGGGGTTGTAATATAAAACCTTGTTGAATAAACATTTTCTTAAGGTAACCCTCTAATTTTTTATCCATAGGATCTGAAAAAGCACAGCTATCCTCCACCGGGATAGTGGTACGCTTAGCTAAAGTAGAAACTGCTCCCTCCACCTTAGGGACCGTTTGCCATAAGTCCCGTGTGGTGGCGTCTATTGGAAACATCTTTCTAAATATTGGAGGGGGTGAGAACGGCACACCGGGTCTATCCCACTCCTTAGTAACAATTTCAGTTAATCTCTTAGGTATAGGAAAAACGTCAGTACTCGCCGGTACCGCAAAGTATTTATCCAACCTACACATTTTCTCTGGTATTGCAACAGTGTTACAATCGTTAAGAGCTGCTAAGACCTCCCCTAGTAATACACGGAGGTTTTCCAATTTAAATTTAAAATTTGAAATATCTGAATCCAATCTGCTTGGATCAGAACCGTCACCTACAGAATGAAGCTCTCCGTCCTCATGCTCTGCAAGCTGTGACGCAGTATCAGACATGGCCCTAGAATTATCAGCGCACTCTGTTCTCACCCCAGAGTGATCACGCTTGCCTCTTAGTTCTGGTAATTTAGCCAAAACTTCAGTCATAACAGTAGCCATATCTTGTAATGTTATCTGTAATGGCTGCCCAGATGTACTAGGCGCCATAATATCACGCACCTCCCGGGCGGGAGATGCAGGTACTGACACGTGAGGCGAGTTAGTCGGCATAACTCTCCCCTCGCTGTTTGGTGAAATTTGTTCAATTTGTACAGATTTGCTTTTTAAAGTAGCATCAATACAGTTAGTACATAAATTTCTATTGGGCTCCACCTTGGCATTGGAACAAATGACACAGGTATCTTCCTCTGAATCAGACATGTTTAACACACTAGCAATAAACATGCAACTCGGTTACAATTTTATTTAACAAAAACGTACTGTGCCTCAAGAAGCACTAAACGATTAAATGACAGTTGAAATAATGAACTGAAAAACAGTTATAGCATCACTCTTTACAAACAACACAACTTTTTAGCAAAGGTTTGTTCCCATTAGTAAAATAACACTAATTAAATTTTAAACATAAAAATTACAGAGCAACGTTTTAAATCACAGTCACTATATAAGTCTCACAGCTCTGCTGAGAGAATCTACCTCCCTTCAAAGAAGTTTGAAGACCCCTGAGTTCTGTTAGAGATGAACCGGATCATGCAGAAAAAACAAGAATAACTGACTGGAAATTTTTGATGCGTAGCAAAGAGCGCCAAAAACGGCCCCTCCCTCTCACACACAGCAGTGAGAGAGAAACGAAACTGTCATAATTAACACAAGCAAACTGCCAAGTGGAAAAATAATGCCCAAATATTTATTCACTCAGTACCTCATTAATGCAAACGATTCTACATTCCAGCAAAACGTTTAACATGAAAATACCTTATAAAAGGTTTAATGTACTTTTACAGAGTAATTCCGGTGAAATACCATCCCCAGAATACTAAAGTGTAGAGCATACATACATGTTCATTATAACGGTATGGCAGGATTTTTTCATCAATTCCATTCAGAAAAATAAAAACTGCTACATACCTCAATGCAGATTCAACTGCCCGCTGTCCCCTGATCTGAAGTCTTTACCTCCCTCAGATGGCCGAGAAACAGCAATATGATCTTAACTACTCCGGTTAAAATCATAAGAAAAACTCTGGTAGATTCTTCTTCAAACTCTGCCAGAGAGGTAATAACACGCTCCGGTGCTATTGTAAAATAACAAACTTTTGATTGAAGTTCTAAAAACTAAGTATAATCACCATAGTCCTCTCACACCTCCTATCTAGTCTTTGGGTGCAAGAGAATGACTGGAGGTGACGTAGAGGGGAGGAGCTATATAGCAACTCTGCTGGGTGAATCCTCTTGCACTTCCTGTAGGGGAGCAGATAATATCCCAGAAGTAATGATGACCCGTGGACTGATCACACATAACAGAAGAAATGGGTTTTATGTCCCTTTAAATATTATAGAAATGCATTTGTATAATTCGTCAAAATATTTTATAATATACTTGACAAAAATGAGTGCATTAGTCATGCTAGGTAGACTTTTGCAAACTTTCATTCAAAAGAGTATAAGTATGAATGCAAGGTATTTGGCCATAGTAGCAGGAATGAGGACTTGTTTTCAAGCTTTTCTACAACTGGATAATCCTCATTAGCTTCTTCTGAAGTAGCGACCAACATTTACTCGAGGAAGATTAGTCATAACATTATTTACACATCCAAGTTGACTAATGTTAAATGGCATATACTTTATTAATTTATGTCAGAATATCTGTGAGTGTTATTAAATAATATATATATATATATATATATATATATATATATATATATATATATATATATATATATATATAGTTTATATATGATAAGACCTAAGAGTTTATTATATATAAAACTGTTTGCATCAGTTTTATTACTATAAATTGCAGTTCTCTCAGTAAGATGGTCCCCCCTCCTGCTGTGACTAGATACACATTGCAAGCCAATATGTCCCAATTATCCACTTCAAAGGAGGACTGTACAAAGAGTTTTCTAATCTGAAGGAACAGTCGCTCAGTCTGAACTGATAATGGAATATACAAACATACTCAAAGGAGATAGCCCTTACCATCTAAGTGTTAAGTTTCCCATACTGAGCTTCAAATACACAAAGCTTAGACGTACGTCTCAATGGAAAATAGTAGGAGAAAACAGAGAGACATTTTGCTGAAATCATATAAGAATTTAAATCTTGGTTTTAAAAAGAGAAGTTAGAAATTCATCTATATGAACTGTATAATTCTCAAAAATGTAATTGATACCCAGACTGTATAAATTATATATATATATATATATATATATATATATATATATATATATATATATATATATATATATATATATATATATATATATATATATATATATACATACGTATATATATATATATATATATATCCATGGATCTGATAAATACATTTCAGGTTTGTAATAAATTAACATCTTCTTGATTTTGCCAGGAGTATAGTGGTACACTCAGCAAGAGATAAACAGATATGCAATATTTATATTAGTATGGGATACTCCAATATAAATATAGATATGAAATTGCAACTGATTGCTAATCTCAAGGTATGTATGTGATATTAATATGATAACTGAGATATTAGTTAGATTCATGCTGAAGGTATTGTGATGCTTTTAAATCCTTTCACGGAAAATGTGATTTTTAAATGCATTTTAAAATATTACTAGAGATATGCATGTTTAGTCTCTATAGAAACATTTTAAATTATTTGATGGAACATATATATTGACCAGATAAGTTTATTAATATCAGGAAATAGTGAGTATATTAAATATACATTTGAAGATATAATAAACTGTATCTACTGTAGCAATAAATGATAGTAAAACTGTTTATCTTTGTCTGCTGCCCCCGGTGGCCTAAATCCAGTGTTACAACCCAATGAAATTCCAGTAACCTATCAGACAAGCTCCATGGAGCATATCCAAACATTCACCAATGATTAGAATAAAAAGGGGTGGGGTGTATCACGTGATATAACCTCATGCAAAGAAATAGAAGTGGTCTTTTTGCTTGCTAAAATTTTGACTGATAACTTTGCTGCTTTTTGGGACACAGTCACTATAAGCAAAATTGGGCTATCTTTTCATCTATATTGCAAAATACCTCTCTTAATTTATGAGATGAACTTCAATTTTATCTGGTAACGTATAAAAGGTTGTTTCATACTTTTATATTTAAATCAAAGGTATTCTATAGCTATAGTTTAATTAAAGCTGGTGATTTAAAATGGCACTTTGTATTTTAAGTTATATTCATAGTCCTGTGTAGTCTTAGCTAGTCACATTAATGCTAAATAATTTTACTTGCTAGATAAATGTCTTTTGTATTTTATATCTTTAAGTCAGGTTTATTATTGCTATATATATATTTTAGAATTTGCCTTATTGTAGCTAAATAAGAGGTTATTTCAGCTCAGATAAATTGGCATATCAATTGGATGTTAAAGTATTTTGTTATATTGTTTAACTAAGCATTGTTAAGTTAACAGTCCATACTCTGGTATTTTATTGTGGTATTTTAATGCGATTATTGTGAGTAAAGTTAACTTTAACAGTATATTTTTTTTATGATCTGTTGTATAGAATATTATAACGGAATAAACATGTGTAATTGATTTATAAGCTAGTCTCTACTTAATATATTTCAATGTGTTTATAAAATTTACTAATCTCAAGAATTTAGGAATAAATATTAATTTCAATTGTTTTGTATATACATTTTAATTGGAGGTGATTTTAAAGAAAATAATAAATAAATTGTATTATAACCCTGGTATATACTGACACTAAAACGTATCCTCAAGTATTTTTAAATGGGATAACATTCTTGAAATATGTACACATACATTTAAAAACAATGTACACGTGCATATTAATTGACATAATGCGAAAGTAAATAAAAAAATGAGCAGTTAATGTTTAGCAAAACAACAATATTGAACAATATTTTCCAATTTTTATGAACAAATATTTTTGCATATGTATGAGATGGAAATCACACTTAAAAAGTGTTTTAGGAAAATAAAAAAAAATTGAAGAAAAGTTTTAAAAAATAAATTTTTGAAAAATGAATGCCTGCGGTGGGACTTGGCTTTAGGAGAAGAGGTACTTGGGGAGGAAGTGTGGCATCTTGTGCGACGCCCACCAGCTGATTGTGAGGGCACCAGCCTTGACTTGGTCCTGCAGAGAGATGACCGAAGATGTGAGTGAGGAGGGAGTTTGCGGCCTATCCACATGCCTTTCCACTGCCTCTGTCAGGAGGACAAGTGTGGCATTCTGCATATCCATCTGGCTCTGTAGCCTCCTGAATGCCTGCTGTTGCTGTAGCCTGGAAAGTCTAAGCTCTTTGTGGATGAACTGCAGAAGTGTATCCTGCTGTGACTGTGCAGGAACTTCAGGTGGCAGACTTGAGGTCTCAGGAACCTATTGTTGGCTGGGCTCAGGGGTGTCCCTCTGTCTTGGTGACTGAGAGGGTGTTTCTGAGTGGACAGTAGGCCAAACATTGGTAGTTGCGGTCTCTCTCATAAAAAGTAGCATTGCTTAATGCAATATTCTTAGTAATTAGTTTTTTATATATTTATGGCGTGGATACCCTATAAAGCCTGTAGGACATTAATGATTAATGTCAAGTGACAACAGTTATGAACAAAAAGGGCAAATTTATCTAATTATACCAACATTTGGCAAATCTCCCCAAAATATATACTATTAATGGGCATCTGTACACTATTTTCAAACAATATTGTTATGATCACAGAGAAAAATCCCATTGAATCAGCATTAGCCCTAATTAATTAGTCATATATCCCATATTCAAAGGATCACTGTTTATCAGCTTTCCTTCAAATTAATAGCTGTCACTTGTATTTTCTGGCTGTTGCTTACAGGAGTTTTATCCAGGGCAAACAGCAGTGATATGGTTTCTAAGCAACAAGTGGGTCAGCATCATAAGCAGCAAGTGTAGCATCTATTGCAATATTGCGTGGGGGCAAGATAGGTTTATGGCTTTATTATAGTCTACTGCAGGTTTCTTCAAACCATGGGTCAGGACACATTACTGGGTCACAACACCATGTTTACTGGGTTGTTGTAGGAAAGTATACGTGGTGTGTGTGTGTGTTTTGTATGAGATTGTGTGTGGTGTGCTTTGTGTGTTGTATGAGATTTTGTGTGCTGTGTATGTTGTATGAGAGTGTGTTTTGTATGAGAGTGTGGTGGTGTGCTTTGTGTGTTGTATGACAGTGTGTGTGGTGTGCTTTGTGTGTTGTATGACAGTGTGTGGTGTGCTTTGTGTGTTGTATGAGAGTGTGTGTGGTCAAGGCCGGTGCTAGGATTTTTGGCCACACAGGTGTGGTCAAGGCCCCCCCCCCCCCCGATTACATACCATCCCTTGACAAATGACAAGCAAGGATTCAGGAGGTGCAGCGTTAAATCAGCACTAACATAAGGAACCTGATGTCATACTAATCCTGACACATTTCCCAATACAGTGCAGTTTTAGTGGGACATAAATATTATTTTATTTTACCATAGCCAGTAATTTATTACAAATAACCAAGACACATGAAGATAAAAGTATTTTGGCTAATTGTCACAAGGAGTATAATATATATATATATATATATATATATATATATATATATATATATATATATATATATAGGATCATACCAGGGTTGATCACCTCACTACTCACATACAGACTATTTAACTGATCACTACAAAATAACAACATGAAAGTGAACTAAAGATCCCACAACTGATCACATCTCCCCTATTCAAATAAAAGCAAAAAGTTGAAATATTGTAAACAAACAGGGGGCCCAGGATAAAGTGAATCAGATCCTTTGTGACAACACAGCCGGGGACAGCAGTTTGGCTCTTTAACTCAGTGGATTCCCCGGTAGTTAACCCCTTAGTGTCTGACGGTGCAGCACCTATAGAATAATAACATACCTCCCAACATTTGAAAGAGTCAAAGAGGGACACTTTTCTATTACAATAACAGAGCTGCACGCCCCCCCCCCTCCCACACACACACTCGTACAATATCGCTGCAACAATCTCACACCACCATCTCTTTGAATGCAAGACATACAGAATAAGTAGATTTAAAAAAACAACAACACATTTTTCATTAATTTAAAATGAAATCTGTCTTGTGCATGTTTTTTTTTATCATATAGGAATTTACATTTACTGTAATTGTACTCTGAAAATTCATGTTTTTCCAACTTCCACAATGTTATATCCATCCATACTCCAGAGTTCAGAAGAAAAACCTTTCAACAAAAGATACCAAGAGAACAAAGTACATACGAATATAAAAGCAACTTAAATTTGCATGCTCTATCTGAATCATGCAAGTTTAATTTTGACTTTCGTATTCCTTTACATGTCTTATCAATAATCAAAGGGTATGTCATTGGAGTGTAAACCATATTTTAATAACAAAATAAAGTTTCAATTCTTTTTAAACATTCAGTTTTCATGCAGATCTTTTGTAATGGATGTATGTGTATTAATATAGAATACTGGTCAGGAGGTGTCCCTTGGTGTGCTGTAACTCTCTCTGGCATGCAATGGTTTAATTAGTAAGATGCAGGATATCAGACATGTTTTATTGCAGATTCACAGAGAGGTTTACAACATTTTTTTTTCCTTTACAGGATTCTCAAGGGGCTATAGACACTATTTACATAGTCAAGGTTCAGTGCACTGACACTTCAACCCCCGGTTGAGTGCCTGCAGGCTGAGGCGGCTGGATTGTAGCAGTGCAGTAATCATGGGTATTACAAATTTAAAAATAATAAATCTCAGTGCTGAGTGACAAGTGAGCTCCCGGCCAGACCACCAGTCTCCAGCCTGATTGCACTTACTGTCGCAGTATTTACCCTGGCTGCAGCATGAGTCAGTCACACAATACATAATCACCAAGTTCTGACCGGCCTCAGAGCTGAGAGACACAGACTTGTCTTGGGAGGTTTGCTCAGAGACAGAGTCACTCAGAAACCACACTTCATGCAGGGACTGGAGTCAAACCACCATGTGCAGTCACGTGCACCACAAAAAACCTGTGACTGAAGGCATGTACTGCAGTTATTGGCTGCAATTTTGTCACATGACAATGTGGTAAAGAAGACACAATACAAATTAAAAAAACAAAACAGTGCAGTGTAGCATGCTGGGGGGCAATGCGGGAGTCAGGACAGTTACAGCACTCACCCCGGGACAGTTGGGGGGGCGATGTCACAGGAGCACAAGTTTGTCACCTATCTGCATGGTGGTCAGCCGCAGTTCCTCTGTGACAAGTTTCTTCATATGAGCAGCCAGAACAGGACCTGCGCTGGCTCCGCCTCCCAGAGTTCCTGACCACACAACTGAAAATGGCCCCGCTCTGAAAGCCCGCGCGGGTAAAGGCAGTCAAACATTTTAAATAACAGTAAAGACAAATAAAATATTGTAATCTAACACAAGGCTTGCCATTGGTGCCCCTCTGGGTGCGCTTAATCCTCCACTCACAGACACAGCCCTGATCTTACCACCACATAAAAAATTTAAATTAAAAAAAATGTTTGTTTTTTTCAAGTTGAAAATTTGTGCCCCCCTACAGCAGTAAACTAAGGCGGCTGCTTAGTCTGCCTATATGCAAGCGCCAGCCCTGTGTGTGGTGTGTGTGTTGTATGACAGTGTGTGTGGTGTGTGTGTTGTTTGAGAGTGTGTGGTGTGGGTGTTTGAAAATGTGTGGTGTGTGTTGTATGAGTGTCTGGTGTATGTGTTGTATGAGAGTGTGTGTGTTATTACCTTTTACAACACTTTGAAGTTTGACTACAATCAGGAATAAAGTATGCACATATTTTTATTACTTTGCCGTTGTATATTACTTTAGAATTTTTCAGACCAAGCATAAACTAGGGTAGCAAAGTGGTATGTGGTATAATTGCACTGTGTCTTGGGAAAAAAAACTTTAAGAACCCTTGTCTATTGCATATACTAGACTGACACATCTCCTGAGCCCACAACACCCTAAGAAACAAAAAAAGTCTGTTACAAGATCTACTACACACTCTTCTCTGATATATCTCCTGAAATCTACACAAACCAGTACATTTTTTCGCTTTAATATATACTTCTATATTAGAAATGCAATGATATTTTTTAATATGCTGTTCGTCCTATTTTATGCACATTTTCATCAACTTTAACTAAGCATATTTTTACCAAGGGCACTGTTTAAACATGTTGAAATAATTTTTTGCTTTAAAAAGGTTAAAATAATGCTGTTTATTTAGATTTTGTAACTAACAGGAAGTTCACAACTGGCTAGTGGCATAAGAGCTGGCTGATAAGAAACCCTCCCACAGCTCTATTGGTGGACAGTGACACGCCCCACAAACTTGAGCCCAAACCCCACCCAACAAAAAACAGGAAAGGAACATCCATTTAAAAAGAGAAGAAAAAAAAGAAAGCTTATTTTAGATGCCACAAAGAAAACAATATCAAGTGTTTATTCAGGAAGAAGATACCATCATAACATGTTGCCCACTGAACCACTTTACCTGGTTTTATTTTACAGCACAACTGTGCTATACATTATGGAGCCCCAGAGGTGTCACACAAGAATTTTTTTATAAATCGTGAGCATATTTTGCTAAATCGTGAGCACATTTTGCTAATCGTGCGCACAATTAAGCTATATTGTGCGCATGATTTAGTTAAATCGTGCTCACAATTTAGCGAAATCGTGCGCACGATTTATTATATCGTGCGCACGATTAAGCTATATCATGCGCACAATTTAGTTAAATCGTGCTCACAATTTAAAATCTTGTGTGACACCTCTGGGGCTCCGTAATTATTCTATTGTTTTATGAGCCATAAAGCATATTGTATAACACTGCTGTAAATTATAGGTTTGATGCTACAAGTCCAGGGCCTGCTTTATTTGTATTTTTAGGTACATTAACTGGGGTCAAAAGTTAGATAGCTCTTGGCTGGTGCATTCATTATCTTCCAGTAGACATAAGGTGCATAATGTGTATAGAAAAATAGGTCCTGCATTACAGTCCTGGTATAATCATATGTACATGTTCCTGTAAGATTCACCATACAATGTTGCTTTTGTATAAATAAGTGTTTAAAACAACAGCATGTATATGATAATATCTCATACATCTTATGTTGCTATTACACAAAAAATATTTTAAACAAATGCTAAATATAATCCATAAACATCACTGTTATATTTATTATTATTGTTACTTTTAAAGAATGGCTATAACTAATAGTCACATTATACATGTCTTGATTTATAAAACAGGGAAATGTAAACAGTTCTCATTAAAAATTATGCATTTTCATGCTTAGACCAAGTAAGCAAACCATTGGCCAACAGCTGATCTTTTTTCATTATTTTTAGTCTTAAGTCTTTCATCTTATGTCAATAATTATATCAATTGGAAATCTACCACTTTTGTGTTCATGGGACTGTGAAGCACCTATGTCAGAAGATTTCAAGAACCATTCTAGATCCTTTGTGACGTTCTTAGGTTCTATGCAGTCTAAAGGCATACATAACATTTATAACACAATAGTACAGAGTGAAGAAATACCATTCTCTACATTTAAGTTCCAAAAAACAGCAGTGAAAACGATTTGCTGTATCAGCCCCATTGCTTCTTTGTAGATATATTGGGCTCGATCACATATGCGGCGTCGACTGCAAAAGCTGTCGTCGGCTATTTTTAGACAGATGTAGCGATCACATATACGGCGCGTTTATTTTATCCGTCGGCCGCTGTTTTTACCCCCCCATAAACTAACATAGAACCTGCGTCGCAAGTTGGTATCACATATTCAGCACAAGGACTTACGTGGTGAAAATGGAGAAATGTTACTTCATATTCACCTCGCCACACATAGGCAGGTGCAGCAAGCTTTGCGCTGAGTATATGAGCACCGTAACTCCTTGGAAGTCTTAACAAGCACCTAACACATGCATAGGGGGATATTTATCAAAGGTCTGGCAGACCTGATCCGACAGTGCGGATCAGGTCCACCAGACCTCGCTGAATGCGGAGAGCAATACGCTCTCCATATTCAGCATTGCACCAGCGGCTCTTGTGAGCTGCTGGTGCAACGCCGCCCCCTGCAGATTCGCGGCCAATCGGCCGCCAGCAGGGGGTGTCAATCAACCCGATCATAATCGATCGGGTTGATTTTCGGCGATGTCTGCCTGCCTGCTCAGAGCAGGTGGACAGGTTATGGAGCAGCAGTCTTTAGACCGCTGCTTCATAACTGCTGTTTCTGGTGAGCCTACAGGCTCGCCAGAAAAATGGGCCCTCAAGCTCCATCCGGTGCTTGACAAATGGGCCCCATAATATGTACCTCTCAACCACCAACCCCCCACCGCAATAACTAATAAAATTTATTAACCCCTAATCCGCCAACCGCCAAATCGCAAAGTATCTAATAAAGTTATTAACCCCTAATCGGCCACCCACCCAAAACGCAAAGTATCTGTTTACACTATTAACCCCTAATCTGCCAAACCCCCACAACACAATCTACCTATTAACACTATTAACCTCAAATCCACCAACCCACCACAATGCAATCTATCTATTAACACTATTAACCCCTAATCTGCCAACCCCCCACAACTCAATCTACCTATTTAACATATTAACCCCTAAACTGCCATCCCCCCACAAAGCAAAGTATTAATCTAATCACTAAGCCCCCTAACCTAACACCCCTCATCTGGAACCTTAAAGTGATTGTAAAAATTAAAGAATTAAAGCCCAGTATCTAAAAATACTCTCAAAAACAGGGGTACATTAATTCATTAAACTTTACAAACACAAGCTGAACGCCAGTGGGGGCATGCAACAATTGGAGGAAGCCGGATTTGTCATTGATCTGCAAAATACAGAAGGAGAAGCGGGCGGAGGATCAGCGGTATGTTTACCCTAACAAAATTGTAAGTATTTAGAAAAAAATGAAATTAAAGTGCCTCTGTTTTAAAAATTATTTTTAGATACTGGGCTTTAATTCTTTAAACTTTACAATCACTTTAATCTGCTATGCTTATTTGAAACTAAGTGCAAACCAGGAGGAAGCTAGGGTACTGAGCCCAACTACAGTGTATTTTGAAACAATGACTGAGCCGCAGACATGCTAGATAACTCAAACCAGAGTAACTGTTTCAGCTGCGCTCATGGAGGGAAGCCAGGAGCTTGTTGACTTAATACTAGAACAATATCTGCCCCCTTTCCTGAATTGAGGGGATATTCTTGGACAATCCACAGTTGTACAGATGTATCTCGCTTGCTGTTTTACTGACGGTGCCTACCTAAACTGGAAGAGCTATTCTGACATGGGGGGAGACAGTTACCGCACCGTATTGATCCCTCATATTATTAGAGCTCATGAAGAACTTGGCTGCCCGCAGGTATAGGCTGGAAGCCCACTTGGACTTTTATACCAAAGTCTGACAGTTTATTGTGCCTTTATTTATATCCATAGTGTATTAGTTCTATAATGTTTTCACCCTTGAACATTTAGTTTCAAGTACTCGATAAGCTTCCTTGATTCTCTGTAGAAGCAATATTATTTCTCTCTTTACTACTACTTTTTATTTGAAAATCTTTTTATTGAATCCTTCAAATCAGTACATGAATAGTAACATCCATTACATTACAGTGTAATTCAAGAAACTATCTTCGTCCATGTTACAAAATTGCATCTAGTCACAATATGGCTTATATCTCATAAACACTTAGATTTTTTCATATTAAACACTTACTAGCCATATAGGTCGTATCAAAGGAAGGCTTCTATTATAAACTGATGAACTATTATTAAAGGAGAAAAAAAAACAAGAAGAACATTTTTCCATTTTTGAAGAAGAAAGAAGGAAGAAAGAGAGAAGAAGTGAAGAGAGATGTGGATGAAGCACCCGTGAAGATCCTACCTAACATGTCCGCCTTCCTGTCCTATCTCGGCCTCTAACGCCCTCCTCGCTTGCATTCTCGTAGAGTCCTCCCACATTATCCATTCTTCCCATATTTTAAGAAATTCCTGTCTTTTATCTAATAGTGATGAGGCTATGGACTCCATTTGATGATAATATCTAATTTTGTTTATTATGATATCATAATGGGGTACAGTGGTTTTCCAGAATTTCGCAATCACTGTTCTAACCGCAGTACATATTATACCCACTAGTTTTAATGAATGTCTGTTGAGGCCTTCGATAGGGGAATGTAGAAGAGCCTGTTCGATGGACAACGTTATATGTCTATCAAAAATCTTACTAAGTAGCTCGGAGGTAGACTCCCAAATTCTCTTACTATCTTGGCACTCCCACAACATATGAACGTAGGTACCTTCTAATTGGCATCCTCGGTAACAGTGTGCTGGGCCTACTGTGTTGGTATCTAGTTTGTGGTATTTAAATCTACTTGGAAAGTTGTACCACCTATATGTTGTTTTAATGAAGTTTTCTTTTAGATTTGCACTTATTGAGCAAGCCAAGCCCTTTTGAATCATGATGGCCCATTCTCCCGAGTCTCTAGTAAGGGCAATCTCATTTTCCCATTTCTTGATAAAGTATAGCTTCTCCGACTTTTGTTTGGTAAATAAAAATTTGTATAGGCTAGAAATTGTGCCCCTATTTCTAGATATGGAGCCACATATTTTCTCAAATAGCGTGGGGCTGTTTGAGGTTCTCTGCTTGCGGACTACATCTATTCTAGTTTTTAGTTGAAGGTAATGAAACCAGGCATGTGGTGTGGGGGGCAAGATATCGCTATATTGTTGGAATGTGATGGTCTCAGAATTTCGCAGGGTATCAGCTATCCTATATAGACTTTTATTGGCCCATATCCCATGAACTTGATTGCTACGACTATCAGGGAATGTCCATAGTGGTGTAAGGGGAGACCCCAATGGAATTAGTTTATATTGTTTTTGTAGATTATCCCAGGTACTCAGAGTGTGTGCTAATGAAATGTATTTCGTCCACAAGCCTGGTCTGTCTTTTTTAATGGTCCAGAAGATCTGATATATTGGATTAAGTTCTAACATATTACTTTCTAGATGAACCCATGCTAATTGACTAAGAGAGTTATGCATGAGCGCCATCTGAGCTAGTCTAGCTGCATTAAAATAGTGTATGAGGTCAGGGACTCCCAATCCCCCCTCTGATTTGGGTTTCACAAGAGTACTTCTATTTATTCTTGCTTTTTTATTGGCCCATATGAATTCAAAGATGTTTCTTTGGACCTTTTTAAGGTCACTGGGAGGAACATCAATAGGCAGTGATCTAAACAAGTACAACAGTTTTGGAAGTATCACCATCTTGCTAACCACCATTCTACCATAGAATGAAATTTTATAAGTGCTCCAGGTTTTCATTTCATTGCGTAAATATTTATATAGTGGGGGATAGTTAAGTTTATATAGCTCTTTCAGGTTGTATGGTATTAATACCCCAAGGTACTTAATTGCTTGGGTGGCCCACTTAAAGTTAAAATTAATTTCTAACAACTTTTTGGTATGGCTGGGGAGATGGACCTCTATCGCCTCACATTTATCATTATTGACTTTATAGCCCGATAGGATGCTAAACTGTGATAGAAGTTCATATAAGATTGGTAAAGACAGTAGAGGTTTGCTAATCGTGAGTATAATGTCATCAGCAAATAATGAGAGTTTGTGTTCTGTTTGACCAACTGTTATACCCGAGATGTCCCTTTGATTCCTAATGCTAGTAGCTAGGGGCTCGATGCATATAGCGAATAAGAGGGGCGACAATGGACACCCCTGCCGGGTTCCATTATGGATGAGAATTCTTTTGGATTGGTATCCTGCAACTCTAAGGTAAGCTGAGGGAGTACTATAGATGGCTTGTATTGCTTTCATAAAGGAGCCTGATATCCCAAACTGTGACAAAGTTTCAAACATATAATCCCAATGGATTCGGTCGAATGCCTTCTCTGCATCCAAGGATAGAAACAGAGAAGGCACCCTTTCCTTAGAGGCAAAGTCTATCAAATCAATAATCCTACGCACATTGTCAGGAGCCTCTCTCCCAGTGATAAATCCCACTTGATCATTAGAAATGAGTGTAGACATATGTGCGTTTAGTCTAGTGGCCATTATTTTAGTTAGCAGCTTAAGATCTAAGTTTATAAGAGATATTGGCCTATAATTCTTACAGTGGAACCTATCTTTACCCGGCTTAGGGACTACACATATTCGGGCCATTAATAGTTCAGTAGGGATTTTTCCTCCCTCCATTATGTAGTTGAATGATTCCACCAGGTGGGGAACTAATTCAACCGAGAATCTTTTATAGAAACTACCCGAATACCCATCGGGTCCAGGTGCCTTATTACTTTTAAGTTGTTTAATTGCTATGATAATCTCCTGAGCCGTAATTGGGGCATTTAACTGGTCTTGCGTAGCTTGCTCTAGCTTAGGGAGGTTACAGTCTATTAAAAACTTCCGTATTTTACTTATTCTGGATTCCGACTGGTGCCTCGTCAGACCATATAGGGACTGATAGAATTCTGCAAATGAATTAGCAATTTTCGGGGGGTCACTAGTAGTGGAGCCTGCAGCATTTTGAATCTGGGGTATAGAAGCGGATCTAGTAATATTTCTTATCTTTCTGGCTAACATTCGGTCGGGCTTATTGGCGTAAATAAAATATTGTGCGTCAATAATCCTTAGAGAGGCCAACGCCTCTTCGTCAAGTAACTTATCTAGTTCTCTTTTTTTTGTTGTTATTAGTCTGGCTAGATTGGATCCCCTGGATTCCACAAATAGTCTATTGAGGTGTTCAATCTCTAGCTTTATTTCCTCTATCTGCTGTTTCTTTTGTTTGTTAAGGTTTGCCTTTTCTTGAATTAAGAAACCCCTTAGGAAAGCTTTAAACGCTCCCCATATAAATAAGGGATTGGGGGTTGAGTTTTTATTGTCCGACCAAAAATGACGAATTTGCTGAGTTAGTTTTTGGCATATTATCTCATCTCTTAACAGAGATGTGTCTAAGGACCAGGATCTATCTCTAGATGGGTCAAAGAATCCTCTCATCGATATCTCCACTATAGAATGATCAGACCAACTGGTTTGTGTGATATTGGCATGCGTTGTGAGTGGGCAAAGGATCTGGCTAGCAAAAAGATAATCAATTCTAGAGAAAGAGTTATGTGCTGCAGAGTAATATGTATAATTTTTAACTCCCCTGTTATGGATTCTCCAAACATCTAATAAGTTATGGTCCAATATAAAGTCGCTTAAAAATTTTTTAGGTGGGGTGTTAGCGGGGGGGGATCTGTCTATTTTGTCATTAAGTGTCAAATTAAAGTCGCCTCCTAAAATGATTTTATATCTTTTCCAGGAAGTCAATATCTTGCTAATCTTGGCCAAAAAATGACCCTGATTTTCATTTGGAGCATAAATGTTCACTAGTACAATCGAGTTACCATGTATTTTCCCCCTAAGTATTATAAATCTACCCTCAGAGTCTCTAATTACTTCCTCCTCTTGGAAGTTCAGAGAAGCATGTAAAATAATAGAAACTCCTCTCTTTTTTTTATGACCAAAAGCATGATACTGGGTCGGAAAGGCCGAATCCCAATATTTCGGGAATTGAGTAGAAGTAAAGTGGGTCTCCTGTAGCATTATGACATGGGCCTGTTTACTTTTGTACTCTGCAATAGCTTTCTTTCGTTTAATATGTGAGTGGAGCCCCCTCACATTATGTGTAATAATTTTAAACGTCATGTTAAGTACCTTTTGTTAAGCGAATAAACCTCATAACGGCCCTTTGCCAACCCCACACCATTCCATAACTGTAGTCGTAGTACTGACGGATCATCTTCCGCTCCCCAAAATCAACTTCCAATTTTACCTCTAGTAGAGTTCCACGGGTGCTCAGGAAAGAAAAGAGAAAAGTCAGAAAGAGAGAAACATAAACCACATACATATTAACAAATAACAACAGTAGTATCGGTATGAGATACCTAATAATCCTATATATTGAAATTAATGCCTACAAGGTGTATAAATGATGCAATAAACAAAGGTGATGCATTGAATAAGAACACAGAGCCGAATATTATTATTAAACCAGGATCAGAATTTCAGGATCCTCTCCTACTCGGCTAACAATAGTTATGAGAACACAAAAATGATCAACCCTGGATCCTCAGATCTCAAACATAACAAAAAAAATTTTTAGGGAGATGCCCAGCTAAATGATTAGAGTTCTTGTATGAGAAGTTTCTTCAGCTAGCAGACTCACTTTGGGACTGCTGAGCCCATTCTGTTCCTGGGGGTGTTCTAAGTCTATCTCGAGAATCAGTGACTCTAGAAGTTTTGCTCCCCATCTGGTGTGTTTGTTTCTTAGGCAGTCTAGGTGGTAATGGCGTAGGGGAATCCCCCCCTGTCAATTGTAAACGCCTAATTAGTTCTGTACCTTCCTCAATAGTTGTACAGGAGTATGTAGTTTTGTTGTAGAGAAAGACAAGTCTAAAAGGAAATGACCAGCGGTATCTGATCTGTGCTTTCATGAGGGCCATGGTAACTGGTTTGAGTTCTCTTCTTTTTCGTAGAGTTATAGGGGAAAGGTCAGCAAAAAATTGGAGCTTATGACCTTCAAATTCAAAGTCTGCTTTCATTCTGGTTACTTGTAGGAGTTGTTCCTTAGTTGTGTAATAGTGAAACTTAAGGATGACATCCCTAGGCACTTTTGGTGTTTTTGGCTTGTTGAGGGCTCTGTGTATTCTGTCGATCAGGAAAAAGTTTTCTTCTATTTCCGGTAATAATTGTCTCAAAATTTGGGTGAGGGTAACAGTAAGTTTATCGTAGGTTTCAGGGAGGTTTCTTAATCTAACGTTAGATCTCCTAGACCTATTTTCGAAGTCCTCGAGTTGTGACTCTAGTTGCTCTATTTTATCAGTTTGACTTTGCAAAGAGCTCTGAATATTTGGAATTTCTTCGATGATTTCCCCCACTTTATCCTCCAGATCCGAGGTTCTTTGGCTTATTTCTTTGATGTCAGCCCTTATGTTCAGTTCTATTTTGAAAACTTCCTTTATCTGTTGGACTAAATTATTAGTCTGAGGTTGTGTTTGATCCTCTGCATTGCTGTCCAGCATGGTGTCTGAAACCTCTCCTTCTGGAGTAGCTGATTTATCCTGGAGCATGGCTTTCTTTTTTGCTTGTGCTTTGGATAGACAGTCTTTAACTGATTGAGTTTTACCTTTCATTATCTGAAGAGGGAAGTATATTAAATAGTAAACTCTGCTAGATGTATAACCTCAGAAAGACCACCTTCAAGCATTAATTAGATGAGATTCAAAGAAACATAGAGTCACCCCTGTGTGACAGAGCTTATAAAACACCTTGTAGTCCATTAGTTAGAGCCTATGGGTACATTTTCTTTATCATCATGTTTGCTCTTCAACCCACAGACTCACGATTGCTTTAGTGTAAGAAAGTAGGGCATTCAGCAAGTAGATATCCACTAGTGTCTCAGATCCTGTAGTATTTCACCAAGGGTCCAAGATAGGAATCACAACTCATTTCCTCACAATGGAACAAAGAGGCTGAATACCCCTTATGGAGAAGCCTTTATTTCATTACCCCCCAGATATGTGCCAGGTTAAGTGCACAACATAGCTAGTCCGGCGGAAGACACTCTCTGGGTTCCAATCTGCATATACTTTTAAAGGCCCTGATGATATGACAAGGGCTTGATGGGCACTCTTTTATGCAAACCCTGCCAGCAAAACAGGGACCACACTGGTTTTTAATAAGGATGGGTGTGTTAGGGCCCAGAAAATATATTGCCTAAGTCCTCTCCTTCTGGGGTATGGAAGTATGGAAGTCAATAAGGCAAAGGCCTCTGTCAGCCCCCTTAATTCCTACTGTAAGGATTGTATGTCATGTGTTGTTAAGCGGAGCTGTATGACTGGTGTGGTTTATCATACCCAGCTAGTCGTAGCCGATGTGGGAGCTCACTGCTATCCTTAATCTTAGAAGGGTAGATGTGGAGAGGGACTGTGTGCATTTAGATACACTTTAAAGCAATGAGGGAGATGTTACTTGTGTGAAAATAGTACAACAGGCTGTGAATTGCAGAAACTCTTGCTTGGTGAGGAGCAGTATAGACTATTTTATCTGTCTTTTTATGTGACGATTCTGCCACAGAGTGGCTTCTTTAGTTGCCTGCTGCTTCTTATAAAAAGGATTTGAAATAGTTTTATTTTAGCTGCTAACACTGTCCTCAGTTAGTCTAGAAGTCGCTAACTAGTTTCATAAGCAGCGTTGTCTGAATTGGAGGAGTCGGATCCCCTCCAGCTGCAGATTCTGCGTGTTCCTAGGAGGCTCAGTTATATGGGTCTTTTCCTTTTTTTTTTTTCCCGCTTTTACCACCCTCATAATGTTATTATATTGAACAGTCTAAGGGGAATCAGAGAAAGGCTTCTTACCCCTGTTCACATGTTCCTGCGGTTAGTTTGGGTAGTCGCTAGAGTTCCTCCTGCAGCCAGCTGGGTCCGGTGGTATTAGGGGCCGTAATAGGCCGCAGCAAAAATGGCGGAGTTTCGCGCCACAACAGGGCCGACCCGACTTCGGAGCAAGATGCCTTCCCTATCCCGCTAGGAGTGCCTGCCAGAGAAACCTTCGTGTGCCGGTCACAGGTAATGTCTCGGATTAGGGGTATGTGTTAGAGAAGGCTGCTCTGCTAGGTTCCGTGAAGCTGCAATCCTAAGATCTGGGCTGAGAATGATGTCGCTGTCCCCCGCCTTCCTGCAATCACCACTGTAGTTCTCCGGAGCGGAGCCCCGACCCTCCGGAGTGGTGTCCGCAGTCAGCCGATAGAGGTAAGTTGATCCCGTAGAAAGCTGGATTATACCACTGTTCTTCTCTTCCGTTTATCTGTAGCCTGTTATGAGGCGGCTATCCGGAGCCTCCTGCTCCGTTGCAAGTCTCCAGTGTCTCGGAACTGCCTCTTTCACAGCTCTGTTCCTATCCTTAATGCCCCAAAAATAGATGCGGGGCTATCAGCCAGTAGGAATTGTATATTTGGGGGCAGAAAACTTTAAATAATAACAGTATTATGGGCTAAAGTCAGGGAGCTCTCAACAAACACAGCTTCCCAGATCAAGAGCTAGCCCCGCCTCCCTTTACTACTACTTTTTGTAGTTTTAATATGTATGTGTATGTAGAATTAAGGAGAGGCCTGGAATTTAAAATAATTTAGCAGGGAGAGGCTACTAATTCTATATGAGACCTGTAAATGGATCATTTTTAGTTTCAGTTTAGTCACAGTTCCTTTGTACTGTTTTCTTCTTTTTTCTTATTATACAAAGAAAACTGAGGAATCCTGAGGATGTAAGAGTGGGATACTTAAAGGGACAGTCAACACCAGACAATCCCTTTATTACCCATTCCCCAGTTTTGCATAACCAACACAGTTATAATAATACACGTTTTACTTCTGTAATTACTTTGTATCTAAGCCTCTGCAAACTGCCCCCTTACTTCAGTTCTTTTGACAGAGATGCACTTTAGCCAATCAGTGCTGACTCCTATGTAACTTCACAAGCGTGAGCACAATATTATCTATATAAAATGCATGAACTAATGCCCTCTAGTGGTGAAAACTGTCAAAATGCTTTCAGATTATAGGCGGCCTTCAAGGTCTAAGAAATTAGCATATGAACCTCCTAGGTTTAGCTTTCAACTAAGAATATCAAGAGAACAAAGTAAAATTGGGGATAAAAGTAAATTGGAAAGTTGTTTAAAATTACATGCCCTATCTGAATAATGAAAGTTTTTTGGACTTGACTGTCCCTTTAAAGGGACAATATACACCTATGTTCATGTAACTGCATGTAATAAACACTACTATAAAGAAAACTATATAAGATAAAACAGAATGGAGGGGCGCCTCATGTGTGGTATCATCTATTAATTAACGAGTCACAGAACTATTGCCAAATGGGTACTCACAAATTTGGAGAGCACACTTATGTGCTGGTAGGGGCGGGCTGCAGAATTAGAAAGGTGTAACAGCTCACCCACTTGAAGGCGCTCTTGGCGTAAGATGGTGGTGCTATAAGGGAGACAAGAAATACGGGCACCACATGTGCAGACTATTAATGGTACAACCACAACAGATTCCTTAATGTGGAGGGTACTCACATATTCCCAGAGCACACCAATGTGCTTGTAGAAGCAGGCTGCAGATTGGTAGAGGTGTGGCAGCTCACCCAAACTCTAGGTATCTTGATATTTGTATGATAATGTGTTCCCTCAGGTGCTGGGCTGGTCTCTCATAGGTGAACAATGGCAGATGGTGGGTAGAAATGAATCCACTCAAAGGATAAAAGATATATCCAAATTTATTTTTAAAAAGCATAAAAGTTTAAAAACAACAGCACAATGATTGCTGATGAGAGTGGATAACAGGGTGTCCAATAATCACCCAATCATGCAACGCGTTTCACGGTTCACAGACCGTTTCATCAGGCATAAAAAATCATAATTATCACCTATGAGAGACCAGCCCAGCACCTGAGGGAACACATTATCATACAAATATCAAGATACCTAGAGTTTGGGTGAGCTGCCACTACTACTGCATCTACCAATCTGCAGCCTGCTTCTACAAGCACATTGGTGTGCTCTGGGAATATGGGAGTACCCTCCACATTAAGGAATCTGTTGTGGTTGTACCATTAATAGTCTGCACATGTGGTGCCCGTATTTCTTGTCTCCCTTATAGCACCACCATCTTACGCCAAGAGCGCCTTCAAGTGGGTGAGCTGTTACACCTTTCTAATTCTGCAGCCCGCCCCTACCAGCACATAAGTGTGCTCTCCAAATTTGTGAGTACCCATTTGGCAATAGTTCTGTGACTCGTTGTTAATTAATAGATGATACCACACATGAGGCGCCCCTCCATTCTGTTTTATCTTATATAGTACCACCTGGACCATCCAGTGAGGAGGAGGCAGCCGCTACAGCAATCGTTATCCTTTGAAGAATATATAAAGGACTGTCTAATTTTTCACAATTGCAAGTGTATTTTCACTACAGTATCTAAGAATTTACTGTTTTCTGCCTTTATTGTGTATATACTCATCTATGATAGCTTAACATTGCCCCATCATATATACTTTTGTTCTAGATTAATGATTATACTGCATCTTGAGCGCCCCCTTCAGTGATTAGGTTTTTACAGTATAAAGAAAACTATACACAGATGCTGAGCTAAAAATCCATCATAAAAACTTTTAAAAACTTACTTAGAATCTACCAGTTTAGCACTGTTGATGAGGTTTGGCTGGGACACTCCGTGAAAGGGGCTGGAAAAACAAGAAGAACAGACACTCCCCCCCCCTTTCCCTGCATATGAAAACACAGATAACTTAAACAGGAGCCAGCAATAGTCTCTAAACGTACGTATACATCTGACACTGTGGGGCTTGGTTAGGAGTCTGAAAATCAGCACAATGTTAATAAAAAAAATAAGCAAAACTATACATTTTAAAAAAAAACACTCCCAGATGGGCTTTATAAATGGATAATCTACAAAACATTTATGCAAAGTAAAATCTAGTGTACAATGTCCCTTTAATATAAATGTGTATTTTTCTTTATGACATACTGGGTCAGATTACAAGGGGATATGTATTTAACGCTCCTGCTCAAGCACTAACTCTGCTAGTAATAACATAATTTATGTAAGAACTTACCTGATAAATTAATTTCTTTCATATTAGCAAGAGTCCATGAGCTAGTGACGTATGGGATATACATTCCTACCAGGAGGGGCAAAGTTTCCCAAACCTCAAAATGCCTATAAATACACCCCTCACCACACCCACAATTCAGTTTAACGAATAGCCAAGAAGTGGGGTGATAAGAAAGGAGCGAAAGCATAAAAAATAAGGAATTGGAATAATTGTGCTTTATACAAAAAAATCATAACCACCACAAAAAAGGGTGGGCCTCATGGACTCTTGCTAATATGAAAGAAATTAATTTATCAGGTAAGTTCTTACATAAATTATGTTTTCTTTCATGTAATTAGCAAGAGTCCATGAGCTAGTGACTTATGGGATAGCAGATACCCAAGATGTGGAACTTCCACGCAAGTGTCACTAGAGAGGGAGGGATAAAATAAAGACAGCCAATTCCGCTGAGAAAATAATCCACAATCCAAATCAAAAAGTTTTAATCTCATAATGTAAAAAAACTGAAATTATAAGCAGAAGAATCAAACTGAAACAGCTGCCTGAAGTACTTTTCTACCAAAAACTGCTTCAGAAGAAGAAAAAACATCAAAATGGTAGAATTTAGTAAAAGTATGCAAAGAAGACCAAGTTGCTGCTTTGCAAATTTGATCAACAGAAGCTTCATTCCTAAAAGCCCAGGAAGTAGAAACTGACCTAGTAGAATGAGCCTTAATCCTTTGAGGCGGGGACTTACCCGACTCTACATAAGCATGATGAATCAAGGACTTTAACCAAGATGCCAAGGAAATAGCAGAAGCCTTCTGACCTTTCCTGGAACCAGAAAAGATAACAAATAGACTAGAAGTCTTTCTAAAACCTTTAGTAGCTTCAACATAATATTTCAACGCTCTTACTACATCCAAAGAATGTAAAGATTTCTCCATAGAATTCTTAGGATTAGGACACAATGAAGGGACAACAATCTCTCTACTAATGTTGTTAGAATTCACAACCTTGGTTAAAAATTTAAATGATGTCCACAATACCACCTTATCCTGATGAAAAATCCGAAAAGGAGATTCACAAGAAAGAGCAGATAACTCAGAAACTCTTCTAGCAGAAGAGATGGCCAAAAGGAACAAAACTTTCCAAGAAAGTAATTTAATATCCAGAGAATGCATAGGCTCAAACGTAGGAGCCTGTAAAGCCCTCAAAACTAAATTAAGACTCCAAGGAGGAGAGATTGACTTAATGACAGGCTTGATGCGAACCAAAGCCTGTACAAAACAACGAATATCAGGATGATTAGCAATCTTTCTGTGAAAAAGAACAGAAAGAGCAGATATTTGACCTTTCAAAGAGCTTGCAGACAAACCCTTATCCAAACCATCCTGAAGAAACTGCAAAATTCTAGGAATTCTAAAAGAATGCCAAGAGAATTTATGAGAAGAACACCAAGAAATGAAAGTCTTCCAGACTCGGTAATAAATCTTTCTAGACACAGATTTACGAGCCTGCAACATAGTATTAATCACTGAGTCAGAGAAACCTCTATGACTAAGAATCAGGCGTTCAATCTCCATACCTTCAAATTTAATGATTTGAGATCCTGATGGAAAAATGGGCCTTGAGATAGAAGGTCTGGCCTTAATGGAAGTGTCCAAGGTTGGCAACTTGCCATCCGAACGAGATCCGCATACCAAAACCTGTGAGGCCATGCTGGAGCCACCAGCAATACAAACGAACGTTCCATTAGAATTTTGGAAATCACTTTTGGAAGAAGAACTAGAGGCGGAAAGAAATAAGCAGTTTGATAATTCCAAGGAAGCGACAACGCGTCCACTGCTTCCGCCTGAGGATCCCTGGATCTGGACAGATACCTGGGAAGTTTCTTGTTTAGATGAGAGGCCATCAGATCTATTTCTGGAAGTCCCCAGATTTGAACAATCTGAAGAAAAACCTCTGGGTGACGAGACCATTCGCCCGGATGTAACGTCTGGCGACTGAGATAATCCGCTTCCCAATTGTCTACACCTGGGATGTGAACCGCAGAGATTAGACAGGAGCTGGCTTCCGCCCATACAAGTATCCGAGATACTTCTTTCATAGCCTGAGGACTGTGAGTCCCACCTTGATGATTGACATATGCCACGGTTGTGACATTGTCTGTCTGAAAACAAATAAACGATTCTCTCTTCAGAAGAGGCCAGAACTGAAGAGCTCTGAAAATCGCACGGAGTTCAAAAATGTTGATTGGTAATTTCGCCTCCTGAAATTCCCAAACCCCCTGCGCTGTCAGAGATCCCCATACAGCTCCCCAACCTGAAAGACTCGCATCTGTTGAGATCACAGTCCAGGTTGGAGGAACCAAAAGAGGCCCCTTGAATTAGACGATGGTGATTCAACCACCAAGTCAGAGAAGATCGAACATTGGGATTTAAGGATATTAATAGTGATATCTTTGTATAATCCCTGCACCACTGGTTCAGCATACAAAGCTGGATAGGTCTCATGTGAAAGCGAGCAAAGGGGATCGCGTCCGATGCAGCAGTCATGAGACCTAGAATTTCCATGCACAAAGCTACCGAAGGGAATGATTGAGACTGAAGGATTCGACAAGCTGAAACCAACTTCAGACATCTCTTTTCTGTTAGAGACAAAGTCATGGACACTGAATCTATTTGAAAACCTCAAAAGGTTACCTTTGTCTGAGGAATCAAGGAACTCTTTGGTAAATTGATCCTCCAACCATGTCTTTGAAGAAACAACACAAGTTGATTCGTATGAGATTCTGCAGAATGTAAAGACTGAGCAAGTACCAAGATATCGTCCAAATAAGGTAATACCGCAATACCCTGTTCTCTGATTACAGAGAGAAGGGCACCGAGAATCTTTGAAAAGATCCTTGGAGCTGTTGCTAGGCCAAACGGAAGGGCAACAAACTGGTAATGCTTGTCTAGAAAAGAGAATCTCAGGAACTGATAGTGATCTAATGCCCTTGCTGAACAAAAGGCAGAATAGTCCTTATAGTCACCATTTTGAATGTTGGTATCCTTACATAACGATTCAATATTTTTAGATCCAGAACTGGTCTGAAGGAATTCTCCTTCTTTGGTACAATGAATAGATTTGAGTAAAACCCCAGATCCCATTCCAGAACTGGAACTGGCACAATTACCCCAGCCAACTCTAGGTCTGAAACACATTTCAGAAACGCCAGAGCCTTCACTGGGTTTACTGGAATGCGTGAGAGAAAAAATCTTCTCACAGGCGGCCTTACCTTGAAACCTATTCTGTACCGTTGGGAAACAATGTTCTGAATCCAAAGACTGTGAATCGAATTGATCCAAATATCTTTGAAAAATCGTAACCTGCCCCCTACCAGCTGTGCTGGAATGAGGGCCGCACCTTCATGCAGATTTTGGAGCTGGTTTTGACTTTCTAAAAGGCTTGGATTTATTCCAGACTGGAGAAGGTTTCCAAACGGAAACCGTTCCTTTAGGGGAAGGGTCGAAATCGAGGGGAAGGAACGAAATCAATTAGCAGCCATGTATTTACCTTTTAGATTTTTTGTCCTGAGGCAAAAAGGTTCCTTTCCCCCCAGTAACAGTTGAAATAATAGAATCCAACTGTGAACCAAATAATTTATTACCTTGGAAAGAAAGAGAAATCAAAGTTGACTTAGAAGTCATATCTGCATTCCAAGATTTAAGCCATAAAGCTCTTCTAGCTAAAATAGCTAAAGACATATACCTGACATCAATTCTAATGATATCAAAAATGGCATCACAAACAAAGTTATTAGCATGTTGAAGAAGTTTAACAATGCTATAAGCATTATGGTCTGACACTTGTTGCGCTAAAGCCTCCAACCAGAAAGTGGAAGCTGCAGCAACATCAGCCAAAGAAATAGCAGGTCTACGAAGATTACCTGAACATAAATAAGCTCTCCTTAGAAAGGATTCAAGCTTCCTATCTAAAGGATCCTTAAAGGAAGTACTATCCGCCGTAGGAATAGTAGTACGTTTAGCAAGAGTAGAAATAGCCCCATCAACTTTAGGGATTTTGTCCCAAAATTCTAATCTATCAGATGGCACAGGGTACAATTTCTTAAACCTTGGAGAAGGAGTAAATGAAGTACCCAGACTATTCCATTCCCTAGAAATTACTTCTGAAATAGCATCAGGAACTGGAAAAACTTCTGGAATAACTACATGAGGTTTAAAAACCAAATTTAAACGCTTAGTAGATTTAGTATCAAGAGGACTAGACTCCTCCATATCTAATGCAATCAACACTTCTTTAAGTAAAGAACGAATAAACTCCATCTTAAATAAATATGAAGATTTATCATTGTCAATATCTGAGGCAGAATCTTCTGAACCAGATAGATCCTCATCAGAAACAGATAAGTCAGAATGATGGCGGTCACTTAAAAATTCATCTGAAATATGAGAAGTTTTAAAAGACCTTTTACGTTTACTGGAAGGAGGAATAACAGACAGAGCCTACCTAATAGAATTAGAAACAAATTCTTTTACATTAACAGGGACATCCTGAACATTAGATGTTGAAGGAAAAACAACAGGTAAAGGATTATTACTAATGGAGACACTATCTGCGTTAGAAAGTTTATCATGACAACTAACACAAACTACAGCAGGAGGAACAGATACCAAAAGTTTACAACAAATACACTTAACTTTGGTAGAACCAGCATCAGGCAGCGTCTTTCCAGAAGTAGATTCTGATCCAGGGTCAGGTTGAGACATCTTGCAATATGTAATAGAAAAAAATTATCAAATTCCTTAAATGAAAGTTTCAGGAATGGGAAAAAATGCCAAATAAACAAGCCTCTAGCAACCAGAAGCAATGAAAAAGTGAGACTTAAATAATGTGAAAAAAGGTGGAGACAAGAATGGTGCCCACATTTTTGGCGCCAAGTATGACGCCCACATTATTGGCGCCAAGAATAACGCCCATATTTTTTTGGCGCCAAGTATGACGCCACATCCTCTGACGCCGAAAAAAACGACGCCCACATTTTTTGGCACAAAAAACGTCCGTAACACATATACGTCAAAAATGACGCAACCACGAACAAACTTCCGGCGTCAACTAGGGCGCCGGAAATGACAACATTTTGCGCCAAAAAAAGTTTGCGCCAAGAATGACGCAATAAATTGAAGCATTTTCAGCCCCCGCAAGCCTAACAACCCGCAGGGAAAAAAGTCAATTGAAAATTTTTAAGGTAAGAAAAAAATATTTATTCATATGCATTATCCCAAATAATGAAACTGACAGTCTGAATGAAGGAATACTGATTATCCTGAATCATGGCAAATATAAGTTTAAACACATATATTTAGAACTTTACATATAAAGTGCCCAACCATAGCTTAGAGTGTCATAAATAAAATAAGACTTACTTACCCTAAGACACTCATCTACATATAGTAGATAGCCAAACCCGTACTGAAACGAGAATCAGTAGAGGTAATGGTATATAAGAGTATATCGTCGATCTGAAAAGGGAGGTAGGAGAAGAAATCTCTATGACCGATAACAGAGAACCTATGAAATAGATCCCCTAGAGGAAGACCATTGTATTCAAATAGGCAATATTCTCTTCACATCCCTCTGACATTCACTGCACTCTGAGAGGAAAACCGGGCTTCAGCCTGCTGCGAAGCGCATATCAACGTAGAATCTAGCACAAACTTACTTCACCACCTCCATGGGAGGCAAAGTTTGTAAAACTGAATTGTGGGTGTGGTGAGGGGTGTATTTATAGGCATTTTGAGGTTTGGGAAACTTTGCCCCTCCTGGTAGGAATGTATATCCCATACGTCACTAGCTCATGGACTCTTGCTAATTACATGAAAGAAAAGTTTTTTTTCACGCATCGGGTGGCTTGTAATACAAGTTGAAAGTAAACAGTTATTGATTGCTTGTTAGCTAAACTGACGCACGTAAAAAGCCGAACTAACAATATTGTGCGTGCTATAATGTATTCTCCCCAATAGAAGTCAATGGAGCATAAATGGTGGAAAAAATCTAACACCCTACTCGCGCGCAAACCCGATCGCATATTCACAAGTGTGCTAACCCAACATGAAAATATGAATATTTCTTATATCAATGTTCTTCACATAGCAGATAAATGTTCTATTTATTCATAAATACACATTTCTAGATATATATGATGGTATTTTGGTACAAAACAAAATACATAGAACATTAGAATGTGAAGAACATTGGAATGTGAAATATTTACAGTGCAAACACAGTAAAACACTTTATTAAAAATGAATATTGCATAAATATGTTTTTACATGTTTTCACCTACTTATCTGCAAAGGGCTCCAATGCACTTGTATTTATTTCTATATGTGTGTACATATGTATTTATGTGTTTATATGTGTATCTATGTCTGTAAATTAATATTTACACTTATAAATACATATATGCATATGTATATATATATATATATATATATATATATATATATATATATATATATTGTGACGAACCAAGGTTATCCAACCCTGCGCCAGTCACTTATTTGGCACAGAAAGGGTTTTCAGCCCCCCTTTTACTGTCACCAATAGGTCACAATCTAGCCACACCAGGCAAGCTTGTGATTCAGTTTAGTGGGTGCAAGGGTTAACCACACTCCCTATGCCACCCACAATAAACTATCAATCCTATAGCTCAAATACTGCCACAAATTAAAATTTATTAAAGGGAAAATCCTAAGAAAAAAACCCAGACTTTACACATTAATTCTAGAAATACTATTTAGCAGAAAATAACCTAAATTATACAGTTCTAATATTCCAGTCTCTTTCAGTAACGTGGTTCAATTATTAGACAAAGGCCAAACTTAATAAAGGAATTATTTATTATGCCAAAAATATTATGCACAATGCATTATTAATAAAAAGTTGTTACAAATAAAATTACACACGCAAACAGTTTTTTCAAAATAAAAAGAAGAAAATTAGAAACCTTACACTGTACTAGTCTTTGGAATCTGTTACCAGAGAGATGGCATGAAGAAATTGGGTCCTTACTCTGTGTTGTCACAGCCTCCCTTGTAAGAATGAAAATCTTATTGTTAAAACATAAAATTCTTATACCATTTTCCACAGATCAAGTTGCCTGACCACACCCTCCTGGGCGGACTAAGAAAACCCCCCTGTCTTTATGACCTTCAATAGACTAATTTCTTGCCTGAAATTATACAATCCATTATAAGTCCTGCTAGGTAACTCAATTTCTATATTTACATATCTAGAACCTTTTAGTTTTATTGGGAGAATCAGTTTGATATCAAATATGCCATAGGTTGTCATATTTACCTTCCTTTAAGGTTATAACAGTGTTAACACACATATGTACATAATATACCAATGTCCTTTCAGTGACCTGGTCAGTTTTTGGTGATGAAGGGCCTGTTTTGCATCATGCATTCTATTGACAGCCTAAGCCATAAACTTTATCCTGTGTATCTCTGGGACTAAGAGCTTGAGTGGCTTTATGACTCAATGCATACACAATAACATTTGGTGGGGCTATTTAGGAGACTCCTGGCAGTTCAAAGAAAACACAAGTCACAATTCATTTTGAAAAACAAATAACTGTTTTGAGTTCAAGCTACACAGAATTAACCCCTTCTTAGCTAAATCCTGAGGTTTTCGTGATACCTCCCCCAATAAGAGATGCAAAAGGGGGTGGCTACAAGCCACCCCCGATGCGTATCAAAAGGAGCTTCCCCTTGCGGTGAGAACACCATTGCCAGACAGATTGCACATAGCAGTTTTGGCAGCAGGATGCCCTCCTTTTAAAATTGACACACTAGTTGCTCTACCCAACTGATTGAATATATTGCAGGGCCCCTCCCATGAAGCCTGTAGCTGGTTCTGCCTCATGGGTGTTAGTACCAGAACATTTTGCCCCATCTCATATAATCCCTCTCTGGCAGTAAACTCCTGCAACTGTTTTTGTGCGAATATGGCATCTCTGGGTTTTGCAGGTACCTCCCCCAATACGGCTTGCATCTTATCCATGAATAACACATCATCCCCTGTTACAGAGGTGCCTGTGAAACCTAGTGTCTTGCTACCTATGGTGTGCTCTCTAAACATATTGTGTGCTGTCAGTTGCTGCTTAACTACCATAGGCTCTTGCCCTCCCACTGGAGTAGAATTCCTGTACTCCTGCACTCTTTTATGGTTGGTAGGGGGGTGACTAACTGCCCCCCTCCTCTCCACTCTGTGTTCTAACTGCTGAGCCTGCTGGGGACACTGATGCTGCACATCTATCAGTGTATTTGCTGAATGGCACTGTGGGCCTGTGTAAATACACTTCTCTGTACTCCTCCCCCCTGTGCCTGCAGTCTGTGTCAGTCTCTGTCCCCTAGCCTGTGCAGTCTGTTTATAGGTCACAGCTGAGGTTACTGGGGTCTCTGTCACCCACACAATCTTTCACACTCACTCTGGGGGTCCCTCAAAGAGTATCCTGTACCCTCCTCCCCTACACACTCTGAAATCTGTGGATTTGCTGCTTCTGTCATAGAGTGGGCTAGCTTGCCCCCCTGCTCTCTCTCACAGTCAGTCTGCCACTTTGCATCAGCACACAGAATCTGGGATCCTTTTGACCCTGGTGCAGACAAGCACACATCTTCCTTCTGCCATTTATCCCAACTATTGTGTCTTTTCACAGGGCACGAAATTGTCCCTGCCACAGACTGGCACACATCATCCAGCGGCCCAGTCACCCAGTCATTCTCTCCCCCATCAATCTCACCTCCTTCTATAGAATCCACTGATTCAATCACAGACAGACACTCATCACTCATATGCCTCCTTTCACAGGCAGTTTCTCCCTGTACAGGTTAACTAGGTTCAGGCACAGACAGACCCACACAGTCTATCTGCCTTTCTCCCCCATCAGTTTCTCCTCTTACAGGGTCACCTCTCAGCACAGACACCCCCAGTTCAGGCACAGCACTTCGCACACATGCACGCTGTCCTCCCTCCTGGTCATAATGTCTCTGAGCATTTTTACACACAGCCCTTTCCACATAAGGGTCTGCAACTAATGTCACTAGGCCACCTGTAGCATTGTCAGGCACATAAAGAGATAACAATCTACCCAAATCAGTACCCAGTAAAACATCATAAGGAATATTTTCAGATACCCCCACATTTCTTAAACCTCTCCCCACTCCCCAATCAAGATATACACGTGCCATAGGCACTGCAAGTTTCATTCCCCCAATCCCTTTAACTGCTAGAGTCTTTCCAGGGATAATGTTCTCAGAGTTCACTAGCTTTGGACGCACCATAGTCACTTCTGCACCCGTGTCCCTCAGCCCCAAGGTTACCTTGTCTCCAACAGTCACAGGTTGCAAGATCTCATGGTTATTTTCCTCTGGAAAGGTAACAAACAAAACAGATGCTGGTACTTCTGAGGGATTACCCCCTCTAGCTGATGGCTCCAAGTTAATCCTCTCTGGCCAAGTGGAGCTGATGTGGCCCACTTTGTTGCAAGCAAAACATCTGCGGGTATCCCCCTGCCCAGATGCAGCACTCGCTCCTCCTTTCCCAGAGGGAGCAGACACACTAGATAAAGGCACAGCAGGTTTTGTGAAGGGGGTTCGTGCAGTAGCTCCCTTAGAAAAGGATTTCCTCCCATTCTCTGGTGACCTGTTGGCTGTGTAAAAATCAGCCAGCTCGCCAGCTTCCAATGCTGTTATGGGCTTCCGATCCAAAACCCATTCTTGAACTCTGGCTGGGCACAGCTGCATAAATTGCTCCTTCACAATCAAATCTTCCAGCTCCTCCATAGGGGCAACTTTTAATCCTCTGACCCACTGTTTAAAGGCTGTCATCAAGTTCCCAACAGTTGCAGTATAGCTCTCTGACAAACCTTTCTGCAGAGAATGGAATTTTTTCCTGTACACCTCAGGAGTAAGATTATATCTCCTCTGCAGTGCAGCTTTAATGGAATCATAGTCCTGATCAAACTCTGGGGGTAGGTCAGCAAACGCCTCCAGTGCAGGACCTTTCAAGCCAGGGGTAAGGTACTTGGCCCACTGCTCCCTTGGCAACTGGAACTGTCTGCAAACTTTCTCAAAGCTACGCAGGAATACATCCACATCTCCATCTTTTTCCAGGGTGGGAAAATTCTCTGCACGCACTCTGGGAGCAGGTGGGTCTCTAGGTTCACTAACATCAGGTGAGACCATCCCTCTCTCCAACCGTGCAAGCTGTAGTTGATACTCTCTCTCCGCCTGTCATTCAGCAGCCTGTCTTTCAGCTGCCAGAGCCTCTCTCTCAGCTGCCAGAGACGCCTGTCTCTCAGCCACAGCAGCCTGTCATTCAGCAGCCTGTCTTTCATAAAACTTTGTAATCAGTTCCATGTGCAAACTTGCATCCACTGAGCCCATATGTTTAAGAACAGTTTGCAAATAACAGTCCAAGAGATCCCCAGATCCTGATGAATTGCTGCCCCCAGCTGCAGACATCTCTCCTGAGACCTCAACTGGTGTGATTTGGCTGTTATCATATTCCACAAGAGCTTGTATTAGTAAATCTTTGTTCTTTGAATGTGTTGGAATATCACGCTCCTGGCATAAGAGTATCAGAGTCTCTTTAGATTGCTGCTCGTATGATTGCATAGCAAAAATAAAATAGAAAAGAAAAACAGAGAATAGGGAAGGGGACTGTTTGCAATGTGTGACTATATAATGCACTGAGTTTTAGCCTTTGGAAATTGTAAGAAACAATTTCTTTTAGTACTGGGATTTTCACACTAGCAAATCCACACGCACTAAAATCTAATAATAAAAAAATTATCTACACCGGTGCCCACCAATTTGTGACGAACCAAGGTTATCCAACCCTGCGCCAGTCACTTATTTGGCACAGAAAGGGTTTTCAGCCCCCCTTTTACTGTCACCAATAGGTCACAATCTAGCCACACCAGGCAAGCTTGTAATTCAGTTTAGTGGGTGCAAGGGTTAACCACACTCCCTATGCCACCCACAATAAACTATAAATCCTATAGCTCCAATACTGCCACCACTAAAATTTATTAAAGGGAAAATACTAAGAAAAAACCCAGACTTTACACATTAACTCTAGAAATACAATTTAGCAGAAAATAACCTAAATTATACAGTTCTAATATTCCAGTCTCTTTCAGTAACGTGGTTCAATTATTAGACAAAGGCCAAACTTAATAAAGGTATTATTTATTATGCCAAAAATATTATGCACAATGCATTATTAATAAAAAGTTGTTACAAATAAAATTACACACACAAACAGTTTTTTCAAAATAAAAAGAAGAAAATTAGAAACCTTACACTGTACTAGTCTTTGGAATCTGTTACCAGAGAGATGGCATGAAGCAATTGGGTCCTTACTCTGTGTTGTCACAGCCTCCCTTGTAAGAATGACAATCTTATTGTTAAAACATAAAATTCTTATACCATTTTCCACAGATCAAGTTGCCTGACCACACCCTCCTGGGCGGGCTAAGAAAACCCCCCTGTCTTTATGACCTTCAATAGACTAATTTCTTGCCTGAAATTATACAATCCATTATAAGTCCTGCTAGGTAACTCAATTTCTATATTTACATATCTAGAACCTTTTAGTTTTATTGGGAGAATCGGTTTGATATCAAATATGCCATAGGTTGTCATATTTACCTTCCTTTAAGGTTATAACAGTGTTAACACACATATGTACATAATATACCAATGTCCTTTCAGTGACCTGGTCAGTTTTTGGTGATGAAGGGCCTGTTTTGCATCATGCATTCTATTGACAGCCTAAGCCATAAACTTTATCCTGTGTATCTCTGGGACTAAGAGCTTGAGTGGCTTTATGACTCAATGCATACACAATAACATTTGGTGGGGCTATTTAGGAGACTCCTGGCAGTTCAAAGAAAACACAAGTCACAATTCTTCTTGAAAAACAAATAACTGTTTTGAGTTCAAGCTACACAGAATTAACCCCTTCTTAGCTAAATCCTGAGGTTTTCGTGACATATATATATATATATATATAATTAAAGAAGCGGAATGAAGCACTCACTGGACTTTGGACATCTGTGAAAAATATTTATTCGTGACGTCCCTTCTTCTGACAACACAATAGTGAAAATGAACAAGCTTATAAAGGCCTGTAAACCCTCCCCCTTTACTGTTAACCAATCATAAAAAACTGTGTGCACACATCAGAGGGCCCTCACATGAAGGTGGCCCAACTGTGCAAAAACAAAGCATTACTATAAACATTCCCATAAAATATAATAGACTGATAAATGTGTTACATCAAGTGTTAATAAGAAAATATATGTTACTAAGTACCAACGGTGATACGTTTTCACACAATACTCGAGTTCCCCCAGTTAATAGGTACCCCTGTGCTGCATGAAAGTGGACTAGCCCGCACTCAAAGACAGATGATTGGATACAGATCGACCGCGCCTCCCAAATGGGTGATTACAGCAACCACTAACAACAATCTAAGCGGTCCCGCCGTCATAGAGCGTATCCATGGCAACCATTATCAACAAAGTTGTGGGCGTATGCAATGCCACATAATGTGAGGAAAACAAACGTGGGATATATGTGACTGTTAATTAATTACTAGCTCGATCACCCAACCTGCCGGGGCCAACCGAGATCGCTCTGAGAGCACCGCCTACTGCATTATTATTGGTCAACAAAGGCACTCCTTCTAAACTGGAAAGAGATCATTGGTCTGCCGGACCTCACTTTTCAGAAACAGAGTCCCAAAGGTAGCCCATCTAACTAACATACTATCACGCCAATAACTGTCGGCACTCAACATAATGCAATCTGCTATACAACCTCAAGCAAGCATTCAGTCGCGCACACACCCAGTAGTAGACACCAAGGCGAAAACAAGGAAAAATTATAAGGAAAAATTATACACAAGCCTACAAGTACGATCAAAGTGGTGCCGCTCTGTATAAACTACCGGGGTCCAGCGCTGAAAACAGAGCAATGAAAAACAAGCATAGTATACAAGATCCCCCCCCCCCCAAAAAAATAAAAAAATTTGATAATCAGGCGTAATCTCCCATTGTAGATATATCCCTCATTCATATCAGTTACCTGTCACTATAAAAACTCAACATACTTTAAACCCAAAGTCAATACATTACAATGTTTACACGAAAAATATATATCTAGTGAAGATAATGAGAGGAGCTAAGCTCCTATATTTCTCTAATGTGTAAGCAATGTGACTCAAGGAACTAACCACATTATGGGCATTCCATGTAGCGACGTAGTATGGGAGGGAAGCTCTTTAAAAATGCTAGCTAATCTCAAAAAAGTAATCAGGGGTGCACTGTGAAAAACAAATGTGATAGTCAACAAAAACTTATTGAGTAAGCAGCTGCACCAAAAATGACACAGTGGCCTCTAGTTATCAACGTGTCTACTTACCTGCCTTCGCCGGCCCCAATACGCCCGCCTAAGCTCGCCTACCATCGCCGCCGCAGACCTGAATATGCTCGCCAAAGTTATCAATAAATCTGTCAAAAAGCCGCGCACAAAGTACGGGGTGATGAGCAGCGGACTGTGACAGTTATCACTCATCCTCCGATCTCGCTGCTCTTCGGCTTTTTGACAGCTTTATTGACAAGCTGTCACTAAGCGCCCACACTAAACTACACTGTTCTACCCCCTATACCGGCGCCCCCGGAGCCCCCCGCAACTAAATAAAGTTATTAACCCCTATCCTGCCGATCCCGGACCCCGCCGCAACTAAATAAATTGTTTAACCCCTAAACCGCTGCTCCCGGACCCCGCCGCCACCTATATTAAACTTATTAACCCCTACCCTGCCCCCCCTACAACGTCGCCACCTATAATACATTTATTAACCCCTATCCTGCCACCCCCTACACTGCCGCCACTATAATAAAATTATTAACCCCTAAACCTAAGTCTAACCCTAACCCTAACACCCCCCTAACTTAAATATTAATTAAATACATCTAAATAAATTTAACTCTTATTAAATTAATTATTCCTATTTAAAACTAAATACTTACCTTTAACCCTTTAAGGACACAGCTTTCAGTTTGCTCAATTGTTTTATGACGGAAAAATTCCGTCATATGTCCCTAAGAGGTTAAAATAAACCCTAATATAGCTACAATATAAATAATAATTTTATTGTAGCTATCTTAGGATTTATTTTTATTTTACAGGCAAATTTCAATTTATTTTAACTAGGTACAATAGCTATTAAATAGTTATTAATTATTTAATAGCTACCTAGTTAAAATAAAGAGAAATTAACCTGTAAAATAAAAACTAAACTAAGTTACAATTACACCTAACACTACACTATCATTAAATAAATTATTCCTATTTAAAACTAAATACTTACCTGTAAAATAAACCCTAAGATAGCTACAATGTAATTAATAATTACATTGTAGCTATCTTAGGATTTATGTTTATTTTACAGGTAACTTTGTATTTATTTTAGCTAGTTAGAATAGTTATTAAATAGTTATTAACTATTTAATAGCTACCTAGCTAAAAGAAATACAAAATTACCTGTAAAATAAATCCTAACCTAAGTTACAATTAAACCTAACACTACACTATCATTAAATTACTTAAATAAATTACCTACAGATAACTACAATTAAATACAATTAAATAAACTAACTAAAGTACAAAAAATAAAAAAAGCTAAGTTACAAAAAATAAGTTACAAACATTTCAAAAATATTACAACAATTTTAAGCTACTTACACCTAATCTAAGCCCCCTAATAAAATAACAAAGCCCCCCAAAATAAAAAAATCTCCTACCCTATTCTAAATTAAAAAGTTAACAGCTCAAATACTTTACCAGCCCTTAAAAGGGCCTTTTGCGGGGCATGCCCCAAAGAAAACAGCTCTTTTGCCTGTAAAATAAAAATACAACCCCTCCCAACATTAAAACCCACCACCCACATACCCCTACTCTAACCCAAACCCCCCTTAAATAAACCTAACACTACCCCCCTGAAGATCATCCTACCTTTAGCCGTCTTCAGCCAGCCGACCACCGATGGAACCGAAGAGGAGATCCGGAGCGGCAGAAGTCATCATCCAAGGGGCGCTGAAGAAGTCTTCCATCCGATTGAAGTCATAATCCAGGTGGCGTCTTCAATCTTCATCCATCCGGAGTGGAGCGGAACCATCTTCAGACGAGCCTACACGGAGCCATCTTCTTCCACCGACGACTGAACGATGAATGACGGTTCCTTTAAGTGACGTCATCCAAGATGGCGTCCCTCGAATTCCGATTGGAATTAAGGTAGGAAAAATCTGCTTGGCTGATCCAATCAGCCAATCAGATTGAGCTCGCATTCTATTGGCTGATCGGGACAGCCAATAGAATGTGAGCTCAATCTGATTGGCTGATTGGATCAGCCAATCGGATTTAACTTCAATCTGATTGGCTGAT